>NW_026068177.1:78068-146871 GCF_014885135.2 Alexandromys fortis | reverse complement strand
CTGCACAGCACCAAGAATTCCCTGCTGGCCTTTAAAGTAGAAGCCAAGAATGAGCACCGGAGCACCAGCAAAGTCTCCTACGTGCGTTTCGTCACCGTGCATGCCTACAACCATACTGTGTCCCTGTCCTATGGAGAAATAGGCATTGCCCGGGTGAGTTCCCCATGGGTTTAAACTACAGGGGGAAAAAAGGAGCCAAACCCTTGGCTCTAACTATCATCCAAATACACCAAGAGAAGAGATGGCTGGTGGGGTGATTCACTCCACGTGGCCTCTTGGTGTAGAACAATTAGACTTAACCTTGCAGTCTCTCTTGAGAGGAATGGCAAGAACTTTGCAAGCTTATAGAGTCAGGAAACAGAAGAGCTTCTCTGCTGAGTGTGCTCAGCCGAGAGAGAGCAGGCACTGGTGCTTAGGCTTGGTTTGAGTGTTCATCTTTTCAACTCTGGTTCTAGACCAGTTCTGGAGACACTGATACTGCCGTCAGCTCTTGAGGGGAGCAATCTGGTTCCCATGAAGTGATTACTTCCACCCGAAGGTGTGGCCTGGCCACTGTGGACAGTCTTTCTCATCTGGGGGTGCTCGCAATGCGGGGACTTATCTTGTTGTTTTGGTCCCCTGTCAAAGGGTGCTGTTCATCTGTAGAGGCAGAGAGAGCGTCTGAGGAGGGGAGAGAAAATTAAGAGGCAAAATGGGGCCAAAGAAGAAAGCGGGCTAGAGAGACGGCTCAGCGGTTAAGAGCACTTGTTGAACTTAAAAATGACTGGGGTTCGGTTCCCAGCACCCACGCCTCTTAAGCCCATTTCCGAGGGATCTGATGCCACCTTCTGACCTCTGTGGATCTCTGTGTATGTTTGTGGTTCACATTCATTCAGAAAACACTCGTACACATAAAAAGTAATAAATAAATCTTTTTTTTAAAAGCCTTTTTTAGACTCAGCACAGCGAAGCATTATGCTGGTAAGACCCTACGAGGGCTGTAAGGACCCAGTAGTGGAGTGGATGCCTTAGGCAATTCTATTAGCACCTTGGGTCTTGAATAAAGCGACCTCCTCTGTCACAAGGGAGTATCGTAAGGTGGCCAGCAAGGTGATCAAACCGCACTTCAAAACTGCTTTTCGAGGTGTGGCTTGGGTTCCCTAGAGCACTTTCTGTTACACAAAATGTTGCTTTAAGTGGGGAGTCAGTGCTCCTACTTCAGATGAACCCCAACAGGCTCCATCTGGGGTCACATCATCCCTTTCTGCAGGGCCAGCAATATGGCGGCTTTCAGCACGTGTCTGTGGGGTGGGGGTGGGGTCTTCGTGCACATCTGCATCTTGGGGAAGAACACTTCAGGCCACTAGAGGTGCAAGACAAAGCATCCCTAGGGTCAGCATCCCTAGGGAAGGAAGGAAGGTGCCCTGTGTGCCTAGAGCTGGGGACTTGAGTAGAGGAGGTGAGGGCTGAAGGGGACACTACACAGGGGCCTGTTTGACCTCTGCCCCCTCTCTGCAGATCGACTACCAGTACTCAAGCCTCCCGGCCTCCCTGGGAGAAGGTCGCCTGCGTGTGTACCAGAGTGGAACTCGAGGCATGATCGAGCTGGACTTTGGGCTGCTGGTCACCTTTGACTGGGATTACCAGCTGACAGTGAGCCTGCCCAAGCGCTTCCAAGACCAGGTGTGGGGGCTGTGTGGCAACTATAATGGAGACCCTGCTGACGACTTCCGCATGCCTGATGGGAAGCAAGCTTCTGACGTCCTGAACTTCACCAAGAGCTGGAAGCTGGATAATGGGGACCTCTTATGTGATGATGGCTGTTACGGCAATTGTCCCTCCTGCACCACAAGCCAGTCCAAGCTCTTTAAAGGAGACCTTTTATGTGGCATGCTAACTCTGCCCATGGGTCCGTTTGCAGACTGTCATGGCTTCCTGGACCCCCAGCCTTTCCTGGAAGAGTGTGTGTACGACATGTGTGTGACTGGAGGGGAGCGCCTCACCCTGTGCCATGGCCTCAGCGCCTACGCCAGAGCCTGTGCAGACCTGGGCATCTCTGTGCGGGAATGGCGGTCACGAACCAACTGCCGTGAGTTACAGCCAGGGTAGGGAGGTCTTGGCGAGGGCCCAGGGAATCGCTGAATCTGCGCAGTAACTGAGCTCTGACTGTGCTTCTGCCTAGTGACAGGCAATAACGAGAACGCTGACAGCCAAGACACCCCCACTCTGCTACAGCGGGCCCAAGGAACAGGGACGGGATCCAATGGTTGGCATGAGAGGGCGCTGAGGCAAAGCTGGAGAGTAGGTGGAGAGGGGTGCAGGATGAGACAGCGGGCATTCTAGAGGGATCCGTGATGCCAGTGAAGGTCTCTGTGCAGTTATGGGGGGAGGTTCCTAGAAAAAGAAGGTCCGATTTGAAATCTATGGGAGGGACCAGAATAGGCAGGAAGGGGGAGAAGAAGGATGTGGGCTCCTGACCCAGGGAACCACAGAGGTATGGCAGGAAAGATAGCTGCCAAGTTACAAGATAAAAACCAGTGGTCATCCTCTGCGTGTTACACTCCCGTGATGCCCCTGCCCCTGGACTAGGCCCCAGATGACTACCTGCCAGGTACCCATCCATTAACGCAGTCATTTAGTCAGTCAGCAAACATGCCGGGTCTTCACAACAGCCTCTCCTGCGCTGGCGCTGTGGAGGCCACCCTAGCGTGTCTGTGGCCTGTAGGCTGCTCGGGGAAATGCTGCTGGATCATAAAGGATGGTGAGGGAAGAAGGGGCCTCAGGCCCAGGGTTTAAGACTAGGACTTCAGAAGGGTGGTTAGTCCAGGGGGAGACAAAGACACTGTTTGGACTTGCCTGCATCACTACAATACCCCATTGTCCATGAGGCCGCCCTCTCTGAGTCTGTCCAAACTTAAGACAAAGGAAAAACCAATGAGTCCATTGCCCCTCCCCACCTCTCCATCTCTCAGGCTCTGTGGTCGGCTGCTAAAGACTCAGCATGACTGAGTCAGGCTGTGTCCCCACTCCAGCAGAATCCATGTCCTGGAAGGAGAGGGACAGATGGATCAACTATGAAATACCTTCAAAGGACAAAGAAAGCGAGGTCCTATGACAGTATGGGGAAGCTCGGGGATGACTTTGGAAAGCAGTGGCCCTAGATCCCAGAGCGCAGCCAGGCAACGGAGTCCAGCCATCACAACGATGGCGTGGAGCACCCGTTGTTCAGTCCGTCTAACCAGGGAAACCAGGGTCGTGCCATCCCGTTTAGTCCTGGCAAGCCTGCGGTACTCACAGCCCAGAGCCATTTGCTCACGGACACACGGGCATGGAGAGAGCTGGCGCTGGAGTCCAGGCTGTCTGGGCTCCTGCAGCATCTGTCTGAGGGAAGGGTAACAGTGGCAGAGGGATGGTTAGTGCAAAGGCCTGAGATGGGACTCTCAGAACCAGGCACCAGTCCACTGAGGTTGGGGCAGAGTGATTCAAGAGGGGAATGGGAGGGGGCAGGGAAATGATGGGGAAAACCCCTGGGCCTAGGGAGGACTCTGCTCCCCACCCCCAGATGGAGCCATGGGAGGGTGGGGGTGCTGTACATGGTTTAATCCTGCATTCCCAGTCCCTCTGACTGCTGTGAGGAACAGATTTGGTACAAGGGACCAAGGCATCAGGCGGGAGGCTGCTGGGGTTCATGGGCTGTGGAAACAGATTCTGGGTGGGCTCGGATAGTGAAAGTCACGGGATTTGCTCACTGATTGGTTGTTCAGGGATGGAGTGGGGGGGGAGACCATTGGGCCCTGAGCATCAAGAAGGTTTGAGTGCCGTTAACTGAGGGTTGTGGAGCTCTGAGAAGGCAGCATTGTCTGGGGGAGCCCCCACCTTAGCATGTCCCAACCCTTTCTCCCCAACCTTCCAGCCTTGATCTGCCCAGCCAACAGCCACTATGAACTCTGCAGCCCTGCCTGCCCAGCCTCCTGCAACTCAGAAGCCTTACCGACCAACTGCTCTGGGCGCCCATGTGTGGAGAGCTGCGTGTGCCTTCCAGGCTTTGTGGTCAATCGTGGCCGCTGTGTGCCCGTGTCATCCTGTGGCTGTACCTACCAGGGCCGCCTGCTGGCCCCGGGTCAGGAAGTGTTTGCTGATGACCTATGTCGGCAGCGCTGCACCTGTGATGCAGCCACCCTGAAGGTGATCTGCAGAGACACAGCAGGATGTCTGCCTGGGGAGCACTGTGTGGTACAGGATGGCTTCTTGGGTTGCTACCCGGAATACTTCCGCAGCTGCCAGGCGTCCGGAGACCCTCACTACAGGAGCTTGGATATGCGGAGCTACAATTTCATGGGCACCTGCTCCTATATGCTCACCACCTCGTGTGGCCAGCACCCCTCCCTCCCCGACTTCAAAGTGGTTATGGAAAACGAACGTCGGGGAAGTCAGAGTGTGAGCTTTGTACACTCTGTGCAGCTGGAGGTCTACGGAGTGAAGTTGGAGGTGCCTCGGGACTACCCAGGCAAAGTGCTGGTGCGTGCAGCGGCCATGGGGCTGGGAAGGGCAAAAATCCTATGAAAGATTAGTGGTTGGGGTGAAGACGGATGGAGTGGGATTCATTCAACTATCTTTTTTTTAAAGATTTACTTATTATGTATATAGTATTTTGCCTGAAGGCAGGCCAGAAGAGGGCACCAGATCTCATTATAGATGGTTGTGAACCACCATGTAGATGCTGGGATTTGAACTCAGGACCTCTGGAAGAACAGGCAGTGATCTTAACCTCTGAGCCATCTCTCCAGCACCATCATTCAGCTATCTTAGGCTTAAGGTCCAGACCCCAGACTTAGCCCCCTGCTATCCCTTCTTGGGATAGCAGTTCTGTGGAATGTCCCCCAGCCTGTCTTTCTTTGCCACCAGGAGCCACCATTTCCTGGGTGGTTGTGGAGATTTGATGAATCCACATCTGCAGAATCTTTAAAAGAGGTCTTCATGCTCAGCAGGTATTGGTGGTCCCTAGGTTTGTTCTTTAGAAACTTTGGAATGAGAGACTGATGTATTTTCTTAGGAATGGTCCACAGAGCAAGGTACCATGGGATATGAAACTTCCGGAGCAAAGCGAGCATTAGGTTAGGGAGTAAATGGAGGTCCTCATTCAGCCTCTCAGACTGAGCCAATGTCTGTCCACCCAGACACAGCACCAAGGCTACACATAGTGAGATCTTGTCTCAGAAATTTCAGCAAACAAAAGAAAAGCCGGCCTGCCTGGCTGCCTCGTCTCTGCACCTTCTTTCTCCCCCGGTGGGTCCTACCCCGTCACTCCTTTCCAGGCTGTTGGTTGTACTATTCATAACTTGGTAGGACTGAAAACCCAGAGCCCTGGACCAGCTGGCTCAGCAGGGGATAAAGAAAAACCCTTCACACACAAATTCATACCTAGAGGCCAAGTGTCCTGCTTCAAGCCTTCCCAAATAGCGTTTGTAAGTCCCATCCTGTGTTCAAAGATAGCATCTCTGCCATTCTTGAGTCTTGCTACAGGTAAAGTCAAGTCTACAGACATCTCTTGCCCACGAGGGAAAAAAAAGGTAAAAGGCAGGTTTTGTGACACATACCAAATCCAGCACTCAGGAGGCAGAGACAGACAGATCCTTGAGTTTCAATCTAGTGCTTTACATATTGAGTTCCAGGCCAATTAGTTCCAGTGCTACCCTGTCTCAATAGATAGATAGATAGATAGATAGATAGATAGATAGATAGATAGATAGACAGACAGACAAACAGACAGACAGTGCCTGGTGTAGTGGCACACACCTTTAATCCCAGCATTTGGGAGGCAAAGACAGGAGAATCTCTGTGAGTTTGAGGCCAGCTTGGTCTATATAGTGACAGACTATGGGCTACAAGACAGCCAAAGCTATAGAAAGACCTTGTCTAAAATGTGTGTGTGTGTGTGTGTGTGTGTGTGTGTGTGTGTGTGTGTGAATGAGTTGTTGGATATTCACACAATAGCTCATAATGATCAGAAGGAAGTTTGGGTAATAGCCAGTGACCTGGGGATAGGGACAGTGGACAAATCAAAAGTGGGAAACAGGGCTGGAGAGATGGGTCAGTGGTTAAGAGCATTGCCTGCTCTTCCAAAGGTCCTGAGTTCAATTCCCAGCAACCACATGATGGCTCACAACCATCTGTAATGAGGTCTGGTGCCCACTTCTGGCCTGCATGCATACACACAGACAGAATATTGTATACATAATAAATAAATAAATATTTTTTTAAAAAGTGGGAAGCATAACTTTCCATACGCCAGGCTCTATATCCCCCAGTGTTCGGTATGGAACGGCTCTAAATAAAGAGAGGGCACAACTATTAACAGGTGTTAATGACATTGTACCTAAGACTTGACTATTAGTTAACAGTGTGTATTAAAACAACTTAACGCCAAGGTCTTGAGAGCAGACTAAATGAAAAGGTTTAGAGTGCTATCAGCACTGTGGAGATGGGCGAAACAGGTACCCTGACCTGATGGTCCTCCTGTATCTCTGCCCAGATGGACGGCGTCATTCACTACCTGCCTTTCCAAGCTGCAGGTGGAAAAGTCGTGGCGTTCCGCAAAGGCAAATACGCTGTCCTGCGCACAAACTTCGGCCTGACCGTTAGTTTCAACTGGGACACTCATGTGACTGCCAAGATGCCCAGCAACTATGCTAAAGCTGTGTGTGGCCTCTGTGGTGACTTCAACGGGAACCCTCGTGATGACCTGGGCCTGCAGAGTAAAGGGGAAGCCCTTGACCCTCGAGACTTCGGGAAGAAGTGGCTGGTGACAATGAAGCCTGGCTGCAGAACAGACGAACAACTTCTGTGTCCTAATATGAGCAGCGAGGTAGTGATGAAGAACAGAAAGAAGTGCAAGATCCTCCGTGACAAGGACAGTCAGTTCAGGGAATGTTGGAAAGTGCCCGCCTTCAACAGCGCCCTCATTGAATGCATCTATGATAGCTGCCGCATGCCGGGCCAGACTAAGCCACTGTGTGACACACTGGCCACATACACCGCCATCTGCCAGGCTGAAGGGGTCACTGTGTATCCCTGGAGGAGTGAGAAACTTTGCCGTGAGTACCAGAAGTGGCAACCAGGGGCTGGACCTGATGTTTGTTCATTAATGTACAAGTAACATTGTTTTAACCTCTTACAAGGTCTCATGAGGAAGGGGCTGTGCTTGTGCCTTGGAGCTGGGGGATAGCAACACGACACTAAGAAGTCATAGACAACAGCACTTACAGCCAGCTACACCTGGCCATCCCAAGTTTTATCGCCAGGGACAGCTGTCAGCCAAAGACAACAGGAATGTCTAAAATGAGGCTGCTGTGACCCAGAGACAGAATCTTCCCTCTTCCTTCATTTTACTTTACTTCCATTTAAACAACCAATGTTTCTAGAGCCCACAGTATCGTAGCACGGGGCACTGCAATTGCACGGGGTGGGGGGTGTTCTTTTGGCTTGGTTTCAGTGGGTTTGGGGTTTGGTCATCTTTTTCAGTTTCAATTGTATTGTGGCACTGAGGCGTGACCACAGAGCCTGGCACAAGTTTGGCAAGTTCTGCCAGGGAGCTCGGGCCAGGCTGTTTGGCTGGGAGCTTCCTTTTGTTTTCGTGGAGCTGCTTGACAGATATGTTTGAGTGACTAGGGTTTAGGGAGGGAAGTAAGAAATGGTTTGATTTGGTTGGTTGAGTTTTTTAAAGTTTATTTAAGCTTTTTTAAGGTTTATTTATTTTTATTTTATGTGTGTGCGTGTTTTGCCCACATATATGTCTATGCACTGAGGGGTATACAGTGCCCAAGGAGGTCAGAAGAGGGCATCTGATCCCCTGGGACTGAACTTAGCCTTGTGAACCACTATATGCATGTTGTGAGCCAAACCCAGGTTCCCTGCAAGAACAGCAAGTGCTCTTAACAGCTGAGTCATATCTCCAGACTCATGCTTGTTTGTTTGTTGTAATATGAAATGCTTTCACCATAGTATAAGTAGTTATCTTTAATTACTAAGTAGCACTTAATATTTGAAATTACTAACCTAATCTTTCCTTAGTGTGAAATGAAGAAGCTAATGCTAAACCTACTCACATAGTGCATAGATTGTATATACATGCATGCATAAGCTTATTTAAAATACGTAGCATGTATTAGCATTTATGCCCAATGTTAGCAGTATCATTTAAGATACTACAGATTGACCACAACCCACTATTACATCAGAACTGAATCTGAGGCTCAGAAACTGTGATGAGAAGTGGATGTTCCCTTGACCTACTGAACATGGTGGTTTCTAGAAATAGGGACACTTGTGTGCATGTGCGTGTGTGTGTATGTGTGTGTATATATTGGGGCGTGAACTGTATCTACCCAAGAGTAAAATCTTTGATCTTGATGGCCTCTCTCTCCGCAGCAATGAACTGCCCTCCTCACAGTCACTATGAGCTGTGTCAACGAGGCTGTCCATTGACCTGTGGAGACCTGCCGGTGCCTGGAGGCTGCGGCACAGACTGCCACGAGGCCTGTGTCTGTGATGAAGGCTTTGTCCTTAGTGGTGAGACTTGTATACCGCTGTCCTCCTGCGGTTGCCTATACCAGGGCGTTTACCACCATGTGGGAGATGACTTCTATCCTGGACCTGAATGCAATTCCATTTGCCACTGTCATGAGGGGGGCCTAGTGTCCTGTCAGGCCTCGTATTGCAGCCCACAGGAGATCTGTAAGGTGTCTTATGGCATCCTCAGGTGTGTGGCTGTGGACTCGGCCACCTGCCGGGTGTCAGGATCTATCCATTACACTACCTTTGATGGCCGCCACTTTGACTTTATGGGTACCTCTGTGTATGTGCTGGCTCAAACCTGCTGGACCCGGCCCGGCCTGAACCCGTTCACAGTACTGCAGGAGAATGCATTCTGGGGCAACGAGCAAGTCGCTGTGACCAAGATGATCACCGTCCAGGTGGCCAACTACACCCTGCAGCTGGAGCAGAATCAATGGAAGGTCAAGGTAGAGAGGAAGTGGGGCCCTAGAGGAGATATGGGTCTTGAGGGTTGATGTGTGAGGTATGGCATAGATGGTGCTCAGTCCCAATGTGGGTATTAAGAGGCCCAAGAGAGTATTGGCGAAAGTATGACCTCAATAAGAGGAAATACTGATAGAAATCCTAGAGTAAGGAAGCCTCAGGGACCTGGAGCTTTTCGCCATGTGGCTTTGTCTCTCCTTCTGCTCCATTCTTAACTGACCCTCTCCTCATCCTACAGTGTGCTCACACCATCCCTCGTCCTGCCTGTTGTATGACACTATGTCTGGGGAGACACAGATACACACACTACTCACTGCATCACAGACACAGGCCTTGTGGCATTCTGAGCCGCAGCCACTAGGCACCAGCAGGTCTCCACCAGTCAATGGACAGCCTCGTTATACAGCTCATAGTTATCGTGAGGAGGGCAGTGTATTGCTGCAGAGAGAGGCCATCGAGATCAAAGATGTTTACTCTTGGGTGGACACAGTTGATTCCCCAATACACACACACACACACACACACACACACACACACACACTGCTCACTCCTAGATGGAACCAATGACACACCAATGTAAAATTACCACCCAAGTTTAATGTGGTGAACCAAGAGCTTATTGGATTATATAAAGGAATATAAACTCAAGGAGCATAAACAACCAAAAGAAAGGTGGGAAAACAAAAGTCCACTCAAGCACAGGTGATGACTGAGGAAAGCGGAAACCCTGGAGCTTTCTGTACCATCTTTAGTTAGTTCTGCAAGTGGGAGAGTCTCCAAGCCAAGCAGCCCCTGCTGCTTATAGAACCTTGGGGAAGAGAGACCTTGTGAATCTGTTAAGTTTTAGGACCTTCCTGTGACTTGTAAGTTGCTAGTCCTTATTATGATCTTAGTCTTATAGAGCTTTCCATTAGAACTTCTGAGTTCTCCTGAGCCTCCTTCAAGGATGAAATGTATTCAAGGGAAATTTCTATCCAACACTGCCCTAGCCACCTCCTTGGTTTCCTACCTATTGGGAGCACTTGATACAGTCACAGCATAGAAAAGTTCAGAGATAAGTAAGTTTCAAGGACAAAGGACAATCTGTGACCTCATTGTCCCTTAACAACCTTAGCAACAACAGTAAAATAACTACCCATTTTGCATGCTGACCCAGGGCCCATTGGCTACTAAGCACCTGGCACCCTCACTATCAATTTAACGTAAGATTGTAGCTGTAGAAGGCACCATGATTAGGTACATTGGTTTGGAAGACAAGGTCCCATGACTGTTAAAATCCTGTAGCAAGAACAGGATGTGTGTCGCTAAGAAACAGCATACTGGACCCTGTCCCATACCCGTTGCTTTTCTGAATTGGAAGCATTGGGTCTTACATGGAGACTGATACTTGAGATACATGGGAGTATCCCCTGCTGACATGCAGCACACAGCCATTGTTCTGGTAGCACTAGGTACAAGAGCTGTCGCATACCCTGGGCATGGGCTACAGAGTGGAGCATCTTCCCTAACGAGCCCCAAGCTCTCAGATTAGCACCTGACAAGTAAGCAGCTCCAGACACTTTGGGACAGTCTCTGTCCATTATTCACGTCTCACCAAACCCTAGCATCCCTGTGACTGTCCCTCACTGCAGAGGGAGAAATTGAGCCCAGACGTTAAATGACTTGTCCTTATTCATGGACAGCCTGCTAGGGAGGAATGGCTGTTGATGTCTAGGACACTCTAGACATGCCTGAGCATGTCTTTCCCCTGCCCCCCTCCCTGACTCCTCACAGCTCTGTAAACCCAGTGTGCAGGGTGTGTGTATGTGAGGAAGGGCACATATGTGGTGACCGGGTGTGCGCCTCCAGGCCTGGCTGGAACCAGAGCCCTCAGGCGATCTTCAGGTGAGGGATGGAGCCTGACTGCATCCAGTCACAGGGACAGCAGCAACTCTGAGTGCCCTTGACTGTCCACTTGCAAACACAGCCCCGGCCACTGGAGGGGCTCCCTGGGGTGCAGTCCACAGCCCAAGCCTTCGCACACTTTGTGTATCAGATTCCTTAGATGACACTCTGCAGACAAAGCGCCCGATCCCCCTAGACAGACAGGAAGCAGAAACACAGGTGAATCCCTGCCCAAGGGCTCAGAGGAGTAAAGGGTGGGCTGAGCTTCAGACCAGTGTGTGCCTCCAGGCTCAGTCACCATGTCACCTGGTAAGGAAGGATCCCCTCACCCAGGCTGGTGAGGTCACTTCCCCTCTGAGACCTGTAACAGTTCCCTGGTGTCTGCTGTGACAAAATGCCACAAGCTTGCTGACTTAAAGCAACACGTTGGGCTGGTGAGCTGACTCCGCGGGTAAAGGCACTGACCAGCAAGCTTAACAACCTAAGTTCAATCTCTGAGACCCACGTGGTGGAAGGAAAGAACCGGTTCTCAAAACCTGTCCTCCGATGTCCATGTCTGTACTCCCTCTCACAAGTAAATACCTAAAGAAAATGTAACTTAACAACTTTTTAAATATCACATATGTTTAAATTGAGATGGCAACAAGACCACACCCCCTCCAGAGGCTGCAGAGGAGGAGCTTTCTTTCCTCCTCAGCTTTTGGTGGCTCTAGGATGTCCCTAGGCTTACAGAGTCAACCCTCCATCCTGACTGCTGCGTCTTCCCATGCCGCCCCCACTGTGGGCTCTGTCCTACTCCACTACCTCCCAGGACACTTGTCATTGGATTTAAAGGCCACTCTGATCCATGGTGTCCTCATGTCAAGACTGTAACATTTAACGACACCAACAAAGACCCTTTCCCAATTTTGGTCATATTTAAAGATCCTGGCTAGGATAAGACACTGTTATACATATTTCACAAATATGGACGCTAAGGCTCCGAAACATGGGGTCACTCCAGATTTCAGTGTCAAGACAGGGACATCTAGGGACAGACTAGGAATATTTAGTGACTGACTGCCTCAAAGCGTGCCCTCTGAACCTTGGCTTTCCCCATTTTCCAGGTGAATGGCGTGACCACAAAGATGCCTGTGATTCTGGATGAAGGCAGTGTTCAGGCCTTCCAGCATGGCTTAGATGTGGTCATCAAGACCAGATTTGGCCTGCATGTGTCCTATGATCTCAACAGCAACGTGCGTGTCACCATTCCCCATAACTACTATAAACACATGTGTGGCATGTGTGGGGACTACAACGAAGACCCCAAGAATGACTTCCAGAAGCCGGATGGCTCACAGGCTGTCAGTCCCAGTGATCTGGGTAACTCCTGGCAGAAGACCGTGCCAGGCTCTTCCCACAGGCCCCAGCCTGCCTGCAAACCGGGACAAGACTGCAAACCAAAGTGTTCCCCAGACATGGAGAAAAAATATCTTGATAACCAATTCTGCGGGTTGCTCACCAACCTCACGGGGCCACTGGCTGACTGCCACAAGCTGATTGACCCCCATGATCCCTTGAAAGACTGTGTCTTTGATCTCTGCCTGGGTGGTGGTAACCTGAGCATTCTCTGCAGGAGCATTCACGCCTACGTGAGCGCCTGCCAGGCAGCTGGAGGGCACGTCAAGCCGTGGAGGACCAAAACTTTCTGTCGTGAGTGATGGGACACTGAGGGTTGGGAAAGGGGAAACTTGGGGAATAGAAGGGGTAGAACCCCAGCCCCCACCCTGGTGCCCTCATCAGCGCCTCCTTCTCACAGCAATGGAGTGCCCTGCTCACAGCCACTATGAGGTCTGCGCAGACACCTGTTCCCTGGGATGCTCAACCATCACCACACCGATAGAGTGCCTGGACACGTGTTCTGAGGGCTGCGAATGTGACACCGACTACCTGCAGAGCATCACAGGCTGTGTGCCCATGGAGAAATGTGGCTGCCACCATGATGGTGTCTACTATGAGGTAGGAACCCAGCCACCCGGACAGAACCTGGAACTTCCTCCTGAACCGACCCCTACCCAGCGGCACTATAGCCTTCCCACCACCCAACTTCCTGACTGTCTCTCTGCCCGCATCTGTCCCCTCCCCTCACCCTGACTGGGTACACCTTATCCTCGTCCCGTCCTTAATTCTCCTCCTTCTGGTCTACCCTCATGGTGGTGGTAAAGACCTTTCCAAATGTCACTATGAATCGTGATGTTTTAAACTCTCTCCTGGCTCCTGAAGTCAAGACTTAACCTTTTTGTACCATGCCTGGGCCAAGATGGCTCTCCCGTTGTCAGTCAGCTTGGTGGAGTCCTGCTCTACTAAGATAAAGATCATGTGGAAGAAAGGAAAAGCTTCTCAAGTGGTGGTCCTGGGCACTTTGTCTCTGCAGGTGCTTGAGAGCAACAAGCAGGCAAGAGTTGGTGGCGGCCTCTTATGCCACAGCTCTGGCTCAGGCTTGGGTAACAAGACCTTTAGCTTTGAAGTATGACGGTTCTGGTAAAGGCCTAAGAGGTAAAGGGTTCCTTAGCCCTTGACAGCGGTCAGTGCTCCACCCTAAGCCTGGGGTATGGGAGTTCCGTGGATGCAAAGCTCTCTGGAACTCTTCCTTCATCTTCCTAATCCTGCCACACCCTCTATCCCTACTGCAGCTGTTAGCTCCCATCCTTCAGCTGTCAATCAGCTGCTCCGCTGCTTTTACAGTCCAGTCCTCCACTAATTCGGCTGATCTCTCCTTCAGCGGTCAAGCTTGCAACATTTACACCTAGGCTTGCTGGGCCGCCACCGCCACTCCATTGTCTCTGCTGCCACCGCACTCCATCATCTGTCTCCTGCTTTCTCCTGTTGCCAGCCTGTTGATTCGCTAGAGGAGCTGAACAGCATGCTCACACTGCCTCGCGGGGTGTTTGCACCAATCACAGCTTCGCCTCTTCAGCACCAGCCAGTGACAGTCACCACCAGGCCAGCAGGGGAAGCACTTTGCCCCCAGTCTAGAAATGAGAATAGGGTCACCGAGAGTTCACAAAGATGTGTGATAGGGAAAAGGCTGGTAAAAACCAAGTCTTGGCTAAAGCTGCACCTTCAGGGGCCAGACCAACCAGCTCCAACCTTCTCCGCAGACCCATGGAGTGCTCAAAACCACAGCTGCTGACACGAGCCTAATCTGGCTGGCTCATTTGAGTGGCAGTCCTTCTGCTCAAGGAAGCTACAACAGCAAAAGAGTCTGATAGCTGACGAGCGGGGCACTGGATTACCCGATCCTCCAATATCTTAGATTATAATAGTTTTTAAGATTTATTTTTAGTTTTTATGTGAGCATTCTGTTTCCTTGTATTTCTGCGCACCATGTGTGCTTCTGGCGGTGTCAGCAAAGAAGCCAGAAGAGGGCATCAGATCCTTTGGGACAGGAGTTCCAGACGGCTGTGAGCTGCCTTGTGGATGCTGGGAATCAAACCCCAGTCCTTCAGAAGAGCAGCCAGTGCTCTTAATCACTGAGCCATTACTCCATTCCCAGTTTATGACAGCTGCCAGTGCCCCAAGGAGAGATGTGTCCTCTCCTCTGTCCCATGACCAGAGAGGAGATTTTATGTTATAGCAGCTGCTTGTTCCCTGTGCTTCCTCCTCCTCCTCCCCCACATAGAGCGTTGCCTTAACTTGTGGTTGTGGGTGTGGGTGTTTGTGTGTGTGTGTTTGTGGGGGGAGTGTTTGTGTGTCTGTGTGTCTGTGTGTGTTGGGGTGTTTGTGTGTGTCTGCCTGTGTGGGGTGTTTGTGTATGTGTTTGTATGTGCTTGTGTGTGTTTGGGTGTTTTTGTCTGTGTATGTGTGTGTTTGTCTCTGTGTGTGGGATGTTTGTGTGTGTCTGCCTGTGGGGAGGTATTTGTGTGTGTGTCTGTATGTGTTTGTGTGTGTTTGTCTGTTTGGGGGGTGTTCATGTGTGTTTGTGTGTTCGTCTGTGTGTGGGGTGTTTGTGTGTGTCTGCCTGTGGGGGGCTCTTTGTGTGTGTGTCTTTGTGCATGTGTGTTTGTGTATGTGTTTGCGTGTGTCTGTGTGTGTGCTGAAACTCTGCCTTGTTTATAGAACTGTGAAGATTCGCTGGGCGGTGGTGGCGCTCGCCTTTAATCCCAGCACTCGTGAGGCAGAGGCAGGCGGATCTCTGTGAGTTCGAGATCAGCCTGGTCTACAGAGCTAGTTCCAGGACAGGCTCCAAAGCTACAGAGAAACCCTGTCTCGAAAAACCAAAAAAAAAAAAGAACTGTGAAGATTCTGAGAGCAGTACCCACCCTGCACTTCTCTTCCCGTGAACAATAATAATAAAAGCTAGTGCGTGAGTGGCACTGTCCACGGGCCTGTGTACATATACACATCACACAGACACTTTTCATCATGAAATCAAACATAATGTTACGAGAAGAGTGAAATATTTCACCGGGCTCATCGAGCACAAAGATCGTGACATCTATCACCGTACCCCTGCGCTTCACTTAGTTTTAACAAGAATTGTCTTTTCCCCAGTCTTGCTTCACCGTTACCCCTTTATGAAGCAGCTTGGATTACTGAACAGGCGTCTCTCTGCTTTCACCTATACTTTAAGCATTTTATGAACTCTGTCATATTGGCCTCGTCCTGTCTTATAATATCTACAGCCTGCAGATGAGGAAAGCGGGACATAAAGATATTAAGTCATCTTGTCTTGGGTCTGGAATGAGCAGTCTGCACCAGAGCCTTTGCTGTTTTGTTTTGATGGCCTTGGTATGTGGCCCTAAGTGACTCACTATGCAGTCCAGACTGGTCTCAAACTTTCAGCCATCCTCTTGCCTCCTCCTTTCTAGTGATAAGATAATGGCACGCACCACTTTGCCTGCTTGCTTTGTTTTCATTGACTGTTTAACTCTATTTCTCCTAAACAGTGCCCATTTTGGAATGAATGGGCAACTACACGAATAGTGAATGAGCCGCTGAATGAGCTGGGCCTCACGGTCACCTGCGCCTCCGCTTCACTGACAACGAACCACGGACCACGCTGCAGAGTCGCCACTTTGTTACCCCAGTGCTCTCTTTGCCCGGGACGCTGGGCATGCCGGAGTCCGCACCCCTCTGGTTACTGATGGCATGCTCTCTGTCCCCACAGCCAGAGGAGTTGGTTCTCATTGAAAGTTGCCAGCAACAGTGTGTGTGCCATTCAGGAGAAGGCATGGTGTGCAAGGATCACAGCTGCAAGCCAGGACAGGTGTGCGAGCCCTCTGGAGGCATCCTGACCTGCGTCTCCAAAGGTGCTGTACAGTGGAGCCGGGCTGGTGTGGGGGGACACAGGACAGGGGCTGTGAGCTGAGGGTGACATGACTTCATGGTAAGAGGTGCAAAGACCTGTGGATTGAGTTGTCAGACTTCGGAGCCAAGGGCAGAGGTTACCCAGTCTGGGTGTCAAGGAGCCTTAGGGGATTTGAGGCTGCGGGACCCTCAGGATAAGATTTTGATGGTGGAGGTCTGCACAGGACGGTGGGACTGGACAGCAATGACAGCTGGTGTTTAACAGGTGGGCCACTTGGGGAGCCCCACTAGGCAAAGTCTTGGGGTTATTGACTGTGGAGGACTGGTTGTTTTCGCTCCATAACTTTCTCAGGTGCCACTGCTATGCCTCCCTAATACAAACAGCTGTGGGGTCCTTTCCACAGCCCTTTGGGGGTGCGTTTTATACTTACAGGGCACACAGATAGCTGTTGATGATCTAGAGGATGATTCTGCTTACGTTATATAATACCGAGGAACAGAACTTTAAACTTCAGGGCAGATTCAAAGCAGGCTGGTTGACCCTGCAGACAAATACACATGGTCATTCTCCCAGCTGTTGTCTACTGATTCCAAACTAAAGCTTGCAGAAGCTTTAGTCTGTACATAGTCCCAGACTAAGGCCCGTGGCTCAGCTAACTAATTGTTAAGTGTGTATGTGTGTCCCATAAATGGAGACATGGATATAGTGACACTAACATGGAGCCTTGGACATGGACACTCGCTGTATCCAAGCAATGAGATTCCTAAGACAGAACACACCACCGCCCGTGAATGGAACTAATACCTCATGCCATGAGATTTAGGCTGGCGACTGAGTCCAAGTGTGAAAGGTTGAGGCCCAGGACCCAGAAATCTCACCAGGAAATCCCAAGCCTTGAGCCGAAGAACAAAGAACTAGAGTAGAGGTGTTTGGTCCCCTGGAACTGGAGTTACAGATGGCTGTTGTCCTCCAGAATGCTATGGACCAATTCCAGGTCTTCTGCAAGAGCAACAAGTGCTCTTGACTGCAGAGCTATCTCTCTGACTTTTTCTTTCACAGCAACCCGAGGTCCTAGGACTTAGGTGTCAACTCAGTTGTTGGAAATCTGGTCTCCCCTATAGCAACGTTCAGAGTCAATATCCCTGGCACGTTCTTAGTTAGATTCTGGGAACAGGTATGCTTGTGGTGGGCAGCCACTCAAGAACTTGTCTCCTGTTTCCACAGACCCGTGCCAAGGTGTTACCTGTCGGTCACTGGAAACGTGCACAGAGAAAGGTGGCAAGGGTGTGTGCATACCCAATTATGAAGCCAAATGCCTGGCGTGGGGAGACCCTCACTATCATTCCTTCGATGGTCTGAACACTAACTTCCACGGGACCTGCAGTTACCTGCTGGCAGGGAGTGTCTGTCCTGGAGTCAGCACTGGCGGGCTGACTCCCTTCACGGTCATCACCAAGCATGAGAGCCAGGGCAACCTTGCTGTGTCCAATGTGAAGAGGGTCACTGTGACCACCTACAACACCAGCATCGCCATCCACAAAAAGGAGATAGGCAGAGTCCAGGTACGTTCAGTAGGATGGCTGTTCAGGCTCCCGACGGAGCCTGGAGTGGGAATCTCGACCAAACGAGAGGTCGAAAATAAATGCCGATGCCAGGGCTTGTACCTGAGAGCCAGTGGTAAGAGCTGGTGGTGACCATGTCAGTCAGGAGGAAGCCCGTGGCAGGAGGAGGGAAGGAATGGGGACAGCAGAGCTCCATCCGCACACGCTGCTCCCTTGACCCCACTGGCTTCCTCTCTCTAGGTGAATGGAGTTCTGACGGCCTTGCCTGTCTACCTGGCTGGTGGACGGGTTTCAGTGGTCCACGGGGGCTCCAAGGCTATTCTGGTGACAGACTTCGGGCTTCAAGTCATCTATGACTGGAACTGGAGGGTGGAAGTTGTACTGTCAAGTAGCTATTATGGTGCAGTGTGTGGGCTCTGTGGAAACATGGACAAAAACCCCCGAAATGACCAAGTCTTCCCTAATGGCACAACGGCACCCTCAATACCCACCTGGGGTGGCAGCTGGCAGATTCCAGAGTGGGACCCTCTTTGCTGGAATGAATGTCAGTGTTCCTGTCCAGTGTGCCCAGAGGACCGAGTGGAGGAATATGAGGGTCCTGGCTACTGTGGACCTCTGGCCCCTGACACAGTGGGCCCCTTCACCAGCTGCCATGCACATGTGCCTCCTGAGAACTTCTTCAAGGGCTGCGTGCTGGATGTCTGCATGGGCGGTGGCATCAAAGACATTCTATGCCAGTCACTGGCTGCCTATGCTGCTGCCTGCCAGGCTGCTGGCATCCAAATAAAGGACTGGAGGACTCAGGCTGGCTGTGGTGAGTGGTGGGGACCAGGGCAAGGGCTGGGCTGGCTCCACTCCCACCCTTTGGGTCTTTCTGCTGGCTTCTGTTTGTCGCTGTCTCCTGGCCGTCTCCGTGTGTCCCCAGTTCATCATCTCTGTCTGCCTTTCACGCCATCTGCTCTACTTTGTCTCGCCTCCCTCCCCGACCACATCACTGGATCTGGTAGTCTCCCTGTCCCCTTCTGTCTCTGCTGATGACTCTTGCCACTCTGTGCCCAGAGGCCACTCCAACACCATCCCTCATTTCTCTCCCGCCCTTCTTCCACCCACAGAGATGGCCTGCCCTGACAACAGCCACTACGAGCTCTGTGGCCCACCCTGCCCAGCCAGCTGCCCGTCCCCTGCACGCCACACAACCCCAGCTGCATGTGGTGGGCCCTGTGTGGAGGGGTGCCAGTGTGACCAGGGCTTCGTGCTGAGTGCTGGGCAGTGTGTTCCCCTGGACAGTGGCTGTGGCTGCTGGGTCAATGGCACATACTATGAAGCAGGCACCGAGTTTTGGACTGATGCCAGCTGCTCTGAGAGGTGCCGCTGTGAACCTGGAAGTGAATCCCTGGTGTGCGCGTCTGCCAGCTGCAGGCCAGATGAGAAGTGTGCCTTGTTGCCCTCCGGCCAGCTCAGCTGCCAACCCACAAGCATAGCTGAGTGCCAAGCCTGGGGCGATCCCCATTTCATCACCCTCGATGGGCACTGGTTTGACTTCCAAGGCACCTGCTAGTACCTGCTGAGCGCACCCTGCCAAACGCCACCCGCAGGGACTGAAAACTTCAATGTCACTGTGGTCAATGAGCACAGGGGCAGCCAGGCGGTCAGCTACACCCGCAGTGTCACTCTGAATATCTACGGCCTCAGCCTGACCCTTAGTGCCAGCTGGCCAAGGCAGCTACAGGTGAGTGGGCTGTGGGACACGAAGCCTCTGCTGGACAGGAGAGATGAGGGATAGACCATTCCCAGCTTGGCAGGACCATGATGCTGGGTTCAGCCTACACTGTGAGACCAGGAAGGCTGGAAGTAAAGGCTTCCCCAGACTCAGCCTTCCGTTATTCCTCTGTAGGGAGGAGTGCTGAAAGTCCTGCTTCATGGTAGCATAGAGAACAAATGTTACTTGTGTCTTTACTGTTGATAACCAGCAATCATATGTTTAAGATCACTAATACTGAATGGTGTCGACTGGATTGGAGCCTGTATAGACAGCACTCAATTCACGCCGCCCTCCCACATCCGCAGGTGGATGGAGAGCTGATAATGCTGCCTTTCCAGCTGGACTCAAGACTGCTTGTTCACTTGAGCGGCACAGGCTTGGTGGTAAACACCACCTGGGGGCTCTCCCTGGCTTTCAAAGACAATTTCCTGCGCCTGCGTGTGCCTGCAGCCTATGCAGGCGCCCTCTGTGGCCTATGCGGGAACTACAACAAAAATCCCAATGACGATGAGACAGCAGTGGGGAAACCTGAGAGCTGGAAGGTGGGCGGAGCCCCAGGCTGCGACCAGTGCATGAAGGAGCAGTGCCCAAAACCCTGCACACCTGAGCAACGGAAACCCTTCCATGGCCCCAAAGCCTGCGGCATCATCTCAGACCCCGCAGGTCCACTAGCACCCTGCCACAGCCTCCTGCCACCCGCGCAGTACTTCGAGACTTGTTTGCTGGATGCCTGTCAAGCTGAGGGCCATCCAGGAGGTCTCTGTCCTGCCGTGGCCGCCTATGTGGCAGCTTGTCAGGGTGCTGGAGCCCAAATTGGAGAATGGAGAAAGCCAGACTTCTGTCGTGAGTACTGACCCTTGCAGCTCCACACAGACAGGGTCTCCCCCAACTCTTTCCAGGGGCTCTAAGACAAAAGCCCTGTTGGGCCAGTGAAGCCCAAGGCCCAGCCCCACCACCTCCTGTCAGAGATACATCCTGACACTGATACTGAAAACCACCAGTGGGGTAGGGAAGGACCCAGCTACACACTCGAAGTCACACAGCCTGGGTGCAGACCACTCTGGAAGGGACATTTTGCTAGTGGACTTGGATATGACCAGTGACAGTTACTCAGCAAGGAGTGCGTGTCAGAGGCCAAGGGAGTTATGCTCAGTCGGAAGCCCCTGGACCATCTCCCACACTGGACCACTGCCACACACACACAAGAGTAGTCAGAGAGCCCAGTGAGACCCTACACTGCCTGCCACACTGGTCAGACGTCAGACCCCTCAGCTGGAATCAGGACCTGTCCTGGGCAGATCCAAGCAGACTGAGTCAGGAGGTGGGGGCAGCACATTCAGGCAGATCTGCTGAGTCGGGGGCACCCTGTCAATGGCACCCAATCACATACTCACTGGCAGGGTCGCACCCTGAGACGGAGGATGTCTGAGAGACCAGCAGGTGCTCCAGTCATGTCAGCGCCAGCTTCCTTCTCTTCAGTCAGGGTGACTGGGGTCCCACACACATGGGTCCCTAGTCATGCACCCCAATGCAGCCATGGTCGGTTCTGGTCTGTTCTGGTCAGATGCATGTGGTTGCATCCCCCAGACAGTCCCTTGCCTTAGATGGCATTTGCCTTAGATGTCAGGATGGCACACCCTCCTCAGGAAGACGAGGTCACACCCCCACACCTGAGCTCCCAAATCAGTGCCCCTGTCATATGTCCTACGTCACATCCCATAGCAATCCAGGGGCACCGGCTTGTCCCAGGCAGGCTCTTACACACTAGCCCTTCTGCTGCCACCACGGCCTCTGCCTGACTCTCCCTTGCTCTGTCCCCACAGCCCTCCAGTGTCCTGCCAACAGTCACTACCAGCTCTGTGGTGACTCCTGCCCTGTGAGCTGCCCAAGCCTCTTGGCCCCAGAGGGCTGTGAAACCGCCTGCCAGGAGGGCTGTGCCTGTGATTCTGGCTTTGTGCTCAGTGGTGACACCTGTGTGCCCGTGGGCCAGTGTGGCTGCCTCTACAATGGACGCTACTACCAGCTGGGTGCCACATTCTACCCAGGCCCTGAGTGCGAGTGGCTCTGTGTGTGTAAGTCAGACGGGCAGGTCATCTGCCAGATAGAGTCCTGTGGTATCCACGAGGAGTGCCGGTTAGTGGATGGCGTCCGTGCCTGCCATCCCAGGAGCTCTAAGCTAATGGTGGTCCTTAATGGCATTCATTATGCCACGCCCGACGGACTGGTGTATGACCTTCATGGCTCCTGCTCCTACATCTTGGCACAAGTCTGCCACCCGAAACCTGGAGATGAGGGGTTCTCCATTGTGCTTGAGAAGAACTTGGCAGGTGAAACCCAGCGAGTGGTGGTTATTGTGGCAGGCCATGTTGTGGTCCTGGCTCAAGGGCCACGGGTGAGTAGACACAAACCTGTTCATGTTCTGATAGAGGGACACAGGCCCATATAGGGTCATCTGGAGTCAGGCCCCTATGTTGGAAGGTCTTAGGGGACACTGACAACTTAAAGAGTCCTGAGAGCAGGCTGGGCAGTGGTGGCGCACACCTTTAATCCCAGCACTCGGAGGCAGAGGCAGGTGGATCTCTGTGAGTTTGAGGCCAGCCTGGTCTATAGGAGCTAGTTCCAGGACGAGCTCCAAAGCTACAGAGAAACCTGGTCTCAAAAAACAAACAAACAAACAAACCCCCCCAAAAAAAGAGTCCTGAGATCACCACAGAACCAGGTGTTTTAGGAATTGAAGGTCCCAACCTGTAACCTACTGGAGACATCCCTACCGTGGGAGCCTGAATTGACTTCACTCCACTCTAAAAAGTCCCTAGCTCTGCCGTGAGGGTCTGAGAGAGATGAAGCTCTATGGCAGAACAATAAGGGCCTCCCTTAAGCGGCATGCTCTGACCTCTAACCTGACTGACCTTTCCACTCAGGTGACTGTGGACGGTGAAGCTGTGAACCTGCCCGTGGTTGTGGGCTCCATGTTTATAACTGTTGAAAGCCGAAACATGTTCTTCCAGACAAAGAGAGGGCTGAAGGTTCTCTTCGATGGTGATAGCCATATCCTTCTGTCCATCCCTAGTCCCTTCCGTGGACGTATCTGTGGCCTCTCTGGGAACTTCAATGGGAACCGGAGTGATGACTTTGCATTGCCCAGTGGAGCCTTAGCCCCCAGTGCTGAGGCCTTTGGAGCTGCCTGGCGAGCTCCAGGCTCCCCCCTGGGCTGTGGTGAGGGCTGTGGGGCCCAAGGCTGTCCTGTGTGCTCAGCCAAGGAGAGAGAAGTGCATGAGAAAAACGAAGCCTGTGGGAAGATGCAGGACCTCCAAGGCCCCTTCGCAGCCTGCCACCAGGTTCTGAGTCCCTTGGAATACTTCCGCCAATGTGTACTTGACCTGTGTGCCCAAAAGGGCAGCAAAACATACCTCTGTCAAAGCCTGGCAGCCTATACCGCAGCCTGTCAGGCAGCTGGTGCAACCGTGCAGCCCTGGAGGACAGAAGACTTCTGCCGTGAGCGTCTGGGGACCCCTCTTGGAACCTTCTGGGCTATGGAGAAATCCCTGCCTGTGACAGGACCTCCTCCAGCCCTGCCCCAGCATCCTCTATGGCTTTCCTCTTTACTTCTGACCCGGGGGTCTCAGACTCTAGTCAAGAGTCCATTTTCCCCAGACCTCACACCCACCTCTTCCCAGGGCCGTTCTCACCTTCCTGCAGTGACCTGGAAGGGAGTTGGATGGATTGAGAGCCTACAAGAGTCCTGAGTTGTGGCTCACTGACCCCCTCCCTCAGACCAAGTAGCCTCTCATGTGTTCAGGGCAAGGCCACAGGCAATGGATCCCCAATCCAAAACAATACACTTCTTTCCAAATTACAAGGTAGGAGCAGGTTCCCTCAGATGCCCCATGCCAAAGCAATGGTCCCCGGTGCTCCAGCGAGGAGCCGTTTCTCCTTCAGTTTCCTAGGCAGGACCTAGTGCCTGGGTGCCATCTAACAGCACCGAATCAGTCGGGCTTTGACTGTGGGCACCATCTCTAGCTAAAATAGGAGGCTAGGGCCGTGCACCCTGTGCTCTGGTCATCTGCTGCGTTTCCAGCTGAAGTCAGACTTCACCCCAAGCCTGATCCTTCTCTCCTGCCCCAGTGGCCGCCTGATGATAGTCACAACAGCCTGCCACAATTACTCGGAGCCTGGTGCCTTATTTTTGATATCTCTGTGTCTTTCTTTTGCCCCATTCTCAAACCCATTCTTGTGCCATCCCGACCCTTTGCTTACACCTTCTATCTCAACTTGATACTCTGCCTGCCCCCCAACACCAACTCCACACTGTCAGAGCCTCCCCATTTTACCCTGACTAGCCCGAGCCTTCCGATGCCATCTAATCAATGCCCTGCCTTCCTCCATACCTTCCCATCCTACCCCAGCCATTTCAGTTTTCCAGGCCTGACTGTCCCAGATTTCTCACCTTCCACAAACCCCCTACCTGATCTCCCACAATGCAGCATGGCAGCTGTTGCTGTCTGCAAACCTGGATGCGAGCTTTGTAAGGCAGCACTGGGGACTGCCTTCAGCGTTCGCATCTTCAGCACCCATCCTGGCCAGGGCTGGGAGGTCAGTAAGTCAAGTTAGTCAGTGTCCTGCAGCAGGTGTGACCCCCCCTTGCCTCCTCTCCCTACAGCTCTCCAGTGTCCGGCCCACAGCCACTACTCTGTCTGCACACGCTCCTGCCAGGTTTCCTGCGCTGCTCTCGCTGGCCTCACCCAATGCACCACTCAGTGCTTCGAAGGATTTGAGTGTGACGATCACTTTCTGCTCTCCCAGGGTGTGTGCGTTCCGGCCCAACACTGCGGCTGCACCTTCAATGGCCACTATATGCCGGTGAGCAGGGACTCCAAGCAGGAGAAGCTGGAGGGACAATCAGAGTTACTGTGCTCTGGGTTTCTGCTCAAGGATGGGGTCACGGGGGAACCACCACCTGTCCCCAGCTGTGTGACAAGTGTCCCCTCCTAGTCAGTACTCCACTGTTTATGTAGCATTGCATGGTTTAAGGTGTATAGTAGGACATGGTATGTTACATGCAAAAACTACACCACCGTATATAATGGATTCAGCATCCTCCATTCCAGTACCTCAGAGGCTCCTGGACCCAGGGGGATGCCTCTGCTGTGATAACTACACTGAGGTTTTTCTTGCCAAATTTTAAACATTTTTTTTGTTTTTTTTTTTTTCTCAATTTTTTGTTCTTTTAATTAATTAAGCTCTAGAAGGAGTGTAAACGTGTGTGGGGGTGCCCTTTCCTGAGGCTCATCCACTGATGCCACGCCTGCTCTGCTGCCTGCTCTTCGGAAGTGTGTGCCTGTTGCTTCCTGCTAACCACTCTCTTGCAAACACAGCGGCTCCTGTACCCCAGGCTCATTAAGCGTGGGTGCTGTGAGAAGGAAATCGACGGATTATGTGACCGATAATAGATCAAATCCGGGAAATTCCTGGTTATTCGATATCATTATCGGTTGACTCCGTCCAGATTTCACCGGTTGCTTCATCCCCACCATCTGTAACCATTACCCCCTCTGACCCAGGGCCCCTGAGGAAGCAGACACCGTTTTCTATCCTTAATATCTGATGAGCTCTCCAGGGAGGGAATGGCAAGACTGAGGCCTGAGGATGGAGCTCAGGGCAAGGGGGTCAAGGGTCTTGGGTCTGGGGGAAAAAAATCAGGATAAGATGATCAGAAAAGAGATCCCAGTTCATAGAGAGGCACTGCCTTGCCGTGGGCTCTGGAGACTCGGAGATGTCCCCAGCACCCACCTTTCTCCCCCAGTTAGTTTTTTTTTTCTATAGTGGTAATATCTTCATGTAATTAGTTGCTATTTCGCTACAAAATGAATAGATTAAAAACAGTGGCCTCTTTTGTGTGTCTAGTTCTGTCACTGCAGTTTGAGGTAGGAGTCCTCCAGTCCTGAGTTATCTGTCAGCTAACAGGACAGAAGAAGATGCTGCTATAGGCCACTGGCCTTTTGTCCCTGTAAACCAATGCTTAGGGAGGACTGCTTCGTGGATAACGGAGGTTTGTGTGACTCGCATCTTTGGAGACTGGAAGACCAAGGTGCATGGCACAGGCTCTGGGGAGGCCCCCCGGCTGCATGTTGTTGTCATGGAAGCAGCTGCATGTCCCCGTCAACATGTAGTCTCTCTCCTTAAAGAGTCATACGACCTCTGTCTTGGATATACCATCCTAGAGACTTTACCAGTGCGGCCAGCTTCCCAAGGCCACATATCCCCTATTTCTGACGTAGAGGCAAGGATTGTAGTGAGATACTCATCACTTCATCCTGGGTACTTTGGCCCTTCCCTTCTCATTCAGCCTCGCCAGGGAGGATGGGTGCTTTCTTTACAAAACTCAGCCATGTACATCGTAGTTATGGCCTTGTCTCACTGGTCTCCGAGCCTGAATCTGCACAGCCAAACTTCTGGCAAACCAGAAACAAAGAAAAAGAACTTTTGTTTTTGAGACATGGTCTGACTACATAGTCTTGACTGTCCTGGAACTCGCTCTGCAGATCAGGCTGGTTTCAAACTCACAGACATCCGCCTGCCTCTGCCCTGAGTGCTGGGATTAAAGGTGTTTTCCATAACGCTCAGCCCTAGTCATTTTCCCCTAAAATAACTACTGTTTATATTCATTTGAAAAGAACATTTCCTGCTAATTGGATAAATCAAACTTACCCAGCCTCCTTGTGGCTGGATCTGCTTGTGACACACTTCACCCCAGCTTCTTTTTCCAGTTGGTTGCGTGCTTCATGAATAGTCATTCTGCCCTATATTCCTTCCAGTTACAATGACATCTGCCATAGGCTAATACTAGTTTTTCAAGAGCATCTAGGATTATTCATGCTTTCCCAACCTACCCAGAATCCTGACTTTTTTTTAATTTTTATGATTTATTTATCTTTATTTTATGTGCATTGGTATGAAGGTGTCATACCCCTTGGAACTGGATTTTCAGACAGTTTTGAGCTGCCATGTGAGTGCTGGGAATTGAACCCAGGTCCTCTGGAAGAGCAGTCAATGCTCTTAACCACTGAGCCATTTCTCCAGCCCCCAGAATCCTGACTTTTAACTCCATAGTTGGATGAAGTCTCCAATCTCTTCACACCATTAATACAAAACTTTGAGGACTGAAGTCCTGCATGGTTCAGGGGAACAAGCCATGTTCAAACCATGGCAAGTGGCCTAGGCGGGAATCATTGTCTGTACCATACAGTGGTTCATCCTCCAATGGACTAGCCCAGGCTTGTTCTCATAGTAACGGCATAATCTGAGACAGGCTAGTGATGGGGTACACTGTCAAGGCTCTTGAGTCAACACATGAGCTTGTCACAGGCTGGCCTCTGCAGTTTTATTGACGAATCACTGAGCCTACCATTGGGGAGAGGACACACACTGTCTCTCACTGGGAGCTTCCACAGGCTCCCTGTGTGAATGCACACCACCCACCCCTTCCTGTGCACAGATGAACTCTTCACTGATGACCTCAGACTGCAGCGAACGCTGCTTCTGCTCCCCAAGCACCGGCCTGACATGCTATCCAACTGGCTGCTCACCTGGCCAAGTCTGTGAGATACGCGCGGGAGTCCGGAACTGCTGGCCAGCCAAAGGTCTTTGCTCCCTCTCTGTGAAAGGCAACCTTATCACCTTCGATGGGGTTCACAATGCCATCAGCTCCCCTGGTGTCTATGAGCTTTCTTCTCGCTGCCCCGGACTCGAGAAGACTGTGCCCTGGTACCGTGTGGTTGCTGATGTCCATGGCAATGACAAGATCGTGGACAAAGTCCACATCTTCTTCCAGGATGGACTTGTGACTGTGACCCGAAGCAACGGCGTGTGGGTAAGCCTGGGCACAGAGGGCACAGACGTCTTCCCTGGGCTTTCCTTCTTCCTATCATGGTATCCTTCATTCTGGCTATCCAGTGGTTTTGTGGTGTTTCCCTCATCTAGGTCTCTGCACTTTTTTCTGGATTTTTACCTGTCTCCAGAGGTTAGCCTGGCCCCCTCTCCTTGGCCTGAGTTCTTACACTAAGTAACTGCATAGCTTTGTTGTTGGTTTTAATCAAGCCTCCGCTGGTTACCAGTGGCAGGGAACAAATACAAACTGCCCTGGGGGAAATGAATGGACTGGGTCCATATCTGGGAAACCCCAGCTACCCTGTCAGTTCACACCTCTAGGTTTCAGACTTGTCCCTGAAGCCAATGTCTATTTTTTTAATTTCTTTTTTTTAAATATTTATTTATTTAGTATACAATATATGCCTTCGGGCCAGAAGAGAGCACCCGGCCTCATTACAGATGGTTATGAGACACCATATGGTTGCTGGGACTTGAACTCAGGACCTTTGGAATAGCAGGCAATGCTCTTAACCGCTGAGCCATCTCTCCAGCCCTATTTTTTTAATTTCTTTAGACCAGATGTATGTATCTGTGTAGTCTTGGCTGTCCTGGAACTCACTCTGTAGATCAGATTGGCCTTGAACTCACAGAGATCCACCCAGGTCTACCTCCTTAGTGCTGGGATTAAAGAAGAGTGTCCCTACACCTGTCTTACAACTTCATTCCTAGATAGTTTTGGTTTCATGAAGGACGTGCCACCTGCCTCACCAAAACTGAGCAGAAACTGATCCTGCACAAGCCCAGGACTGCATCTCACTGAACTAGCCTGGACTGCCTGCCCACTTCTCGTATTGGGGGTGGAATGTTATGATTTGCCAAGCTGGCATCACAGGAAGTATTGGGATCCCCAAGTCAATTTCTAGGTTCTGCCATCCCCTCTAGGAACCCAGTATATGGTTGTACCGAGATCCCCTCTCAGAGCTCAGCACATGGTTGTACCGATAGCCAAGATCCCTCTAGGAGCTCAGCACATGGTTGTACTGATAGCCGAGATCTCCTCTAGGAACTCAGCACATGATTGTGCCGATAGCCAAGAATGGTTACAATGAGAGGACATGAGGAAACGGTGCATGGGGAAGAGGCGTCAACCAGGACATGCTGAATCATTATTTCATTCTAAAAACTAGAACTTGCAGAGACCCCAGGTTTGCTCAATTGCTTACTTATCTGTCTGATCCAAGGAGCTCTTCCCCAGCTTCGGAATCTGGGGAGGATCCATTGATCCAGTCTTCTGTCCACTGGCAAATATTAACCCAGAGATTCTGAAAGCATTAGTAAGTCACATTGCAGTGGGGTTAAGCTTGCACAGTGAGCTTGTGTGGACACAGCTCCAGCTGTCTTCCCACCTGTCCATCCCTCATGTACGGCTCCTCTCCAGGCCCCATCCTTTCCCGCACCTGCCTGTCCCTTTGCTTGAATCATTACTGTGATGAGGACGCCAGCGTGGTGGTCCCTCAGCTCTTCTGTCACTCAGGTCTCACTTCTCCATCTCCCCTCCCCCCCACCAGGTGAACGGTCTCCGAGTGGATCTCCCAGCTAGCGTGTTAACATCTGTGTCTGTGAGGAGGCTCCCTGATGGCTCCATGCTTGTCCGCCAGAAGGCAGGGGTCCAGGTCTGGCTTGGAACAGATGGGCATCTGGATGTGATGGTCGGTGATGACCATGCGGCCTTGCTGTGTGGGGCCTGTGGAAACTTCGATGGGTATCAGAATAATGATGTGCGTAAATCTCAGGGGAAGACACCGATGGAGAAGTGGAGAGCACAGGACTTCTCCTCATGGTGAGGATGGAGAATGGAAGGGGACCGGGGGAGGAGGCAGTGTGGGTGGGTGGGTACTTAGTCTGCAGCATGAAGTGCCAAGTGTCTGTCTCTTGCAGTTCCAGCTAATCAGCCAGCACCGGCAATGGACACTTCAAGAGCTGCATCTTCCAGAAGCTACAGTGATTGAAGGGTGCCCTGTGTGCCCCTTCCCTGTCCCTCCCCCTTGCTGAGCCACTGAGGCCACATCTGAAAGCATTGAGTAAATGTCTTGACCCAAGCTGTGTGCCAGTGTGTCTGCCTCCTGCTGTCTCCCCAGCTTCCTCCCCACAGTGGAGACATGGATGATGTTGGCGTCTATGGCTGGCGTCTACTAGGAGAGGATGGGGGCTCATATGTGGGGCGCGGCAGGTGAAGGAGCAGATGGCCAGAGTGGGGAAGCACTGGGGAAATCTGGAGTCATAGAGACAGGGGACTAGAGGAGTGGATGGTGAAATGATGGAGGACAGGATGGGGGAAGAGGTGGAGGGTGGGTGGAGGGAGGGAGGGAGAGAGAGAGAGATTCTGGCTTTACCATTGACAAGCCTGGTGAGTCGCCTGCTTCCTCCCTGACTTGGTCCCATCACCTGTAAATAGAAATAGAACGAAGGCTCGGATTTTCTCAGAGTTGGAGTGAGGATTTAGTTCCTGAGTTCAGTCAACAAGGCAAATGAACAGAGATGATGCTAGGGAAATGAATCAGTTACTCCACAGTTGCTGTGGGTCGTCGTTAGGGGTCCTGCTGCCATGAAGAGATACCAGGACTTTGGCAACTCTTATAAAGGATAACATCTCTTTGTGGTGGCTCGCTTACAGTTCAGGGGTTCAGTCCATCATGGCGAGGAGCATGGCAGCATGCAGGCAGACATGATGCTGGAGAAATAGCTGAGTGTCCTACATCTTGCAGGCATGAGGGGTATCCTGAGGACAGGAAGCCTCAAAGCCCACAGTGACACACTTCCTCCAACAAGACCACAATTCTTCCAACAAGGCCACACCTCCTAATAGTGCCACTCCCTTTGGGGGCCATTTTCTTTCAAAATATCACACTATGATAAAACACCATGACCAAAGGCGACTTATAGGAAAACGATTATGTTTTGGCTCATGGCTCTGAAGGGGAGAAGCACAGCAACAGAAGGCCCGAGCAGGAAACTGAGAGATCACATCTCAACTGCAAACTCACGCAGAGAAAAAACAGGAAGCTGGGCAAAGCCCTTACTTTTCAAAAACCTCGTGAGGGACTTCTACCACCAAGTCTCTCCCATCCAAACCTCTTCAACTAATGTCTCCTGCTGGGAACCAAGTGTTCAAAGACCCGAGTTTCTGGGGACCGCTCCCACTCAAACCAGCCCAGAGAACCGAGGAGGGTGCTGAGTGCCAGGCTGAAAGAGCATATTAAGCTCCCGTTCTATTGCATTACATGGCAGAACAAGATGACACAGCCAATTCGAGTCCTTACTGAGTTTCTGGTGGCATGATGGAGGGGCAAATCTGTCTGGAATGGGTCCAAGAAAAATGGAGCCAAGAATATAATAAGTATAAATATTTCTTTCAAGAGTTTTATTATGAACCAGGCAGCGTCTTCTACATCCAGCCGCTAGGATGCCGTGGCGGAGCAGCTGGAGCGTTGTAGGTCTTGTAGTTGGCGTTTTTTGGTTGGAGGCTGTGAATGAAGAAGGTGTGTGACTGAGAGTGATGGGGGCTGAGGGCAGTGTGGTGACAAGTGGGGAGGGCCTGATGAAGACCTAAACCGTCTACTGACTCAATGGGACATGGCCATTAGGGAGTCAAGCAGAGAGACGGCGTGATGGGTGGGACATGGGTACACACGACTGAGATTCTGACTGGCTGCAGCGTGGGGACAAGCCAAAGTCCCAAAGAAGGATCACGAGAATGGAAGCAGAGCCTGGTAGCTTTCAATAGCATCGGCTTAGCCAGGAGGCAGAGAGAAAGGTTTAGCCACGGCACCGAGGAGAACGAGGATCTAACCCTAGATTCCAGTTTCACTCTGCCACTGTGTCAGACACCACAGCCAAAAGCAACCAAGGATGGCGGAGGACTGACTTCATTTCACAGGTCACCACCAATCACTGAGGGGAGCCGGGAACTCAAGGAAGAACCTGAAGTAGAAATATCAGAGGGACACTGCCTGCTGGCTCCTTTTCAGGCCGGTGCTTAGCTAGCTTTCTTCTACAGTGCAGGATGGCTAGCCTAGGAATTGTACCACCCACAGTGGGCTCTTCCCTCATCAACCTGCTACACAAACAGAGCACTTTAGCTTAACTGTTCAATTCTTGTCCCCCAGATTCTTGGATTAATATCAGGATTCAATCGTCAAACACTTGTCTTTATAAATTTTAGCATTCTAAAAGTCCAAGGTCTCTTTAAGACTTCAAAGTTCTAATGCAGTGCTCAGACCTATAGCCACACCCCACCACCAAGGCTCAGGATGTAATCGAAAGAGGAGGCAAAAAGAACAAAAGAGCAGGGGAGGGGGAAGAGGAGCTGTGGAATACAGTGAGTTCCAGAGCATTGAGGGCTACAGTGATGCCCTGTCAAAAACAAAAACAAAAAAAAAATTAATTCAATACAAAGATATACCAACTTGATATTTTTGATATTTACATGCTGAGGAATTATAGGAGGAAAACATTAAAAGTATTCAATTTCCATAGTTACATTTCTGTAAGAACATGAAAGCTCCCTGTATTCTGTCTTAGGGTTTTTATGGCAGGAATGAAACCCCATGACCAAAAGCAAGTTGGAGAGGAAAGAGTTTATTTCACTAGCCCTTCCATATAACAGTTCATCATCCGGGAAGTTGGGACAGGAACTTAAGCAGCTCAGGAACCTGGAGGCAGCAGCTGATGCAGAGGCCATGGAGCCGTGCTACTTACTGGCTTGCTCGTCATTGGCTTGCTCAGACTGCTTTCTTACCGCACCCAGGACCACTAGTGGAGAGGTGGTACCACCCACAATGGGCTGCCCCCCCCCCCAGCACTAATGAAGAAAATGCCCTGCAGACTTGCCTTATGGAAGCAATGTCTCCATTGAAGTTCCCTCCTCTCAGATAACTATAGCTTGTGTCAGGTTATATAAAACTACCCAGCACAGATACTAAAATTACTGTACTTCAGAACCCACAAATTGATAGGACTGGAAAATATCCTACAGGGTGAGGCAACCTGGACACAGAAAGTCAGATGCCTCATGCTCTCTCTCATTTGTGGACCTTAGATCTGAATTTTTTCAGGATTCTGTGTTCAAACTGGAGTGAGAAAAAACAGAGGTCAGAAAGCAAGAAAAGAACCATGGCGAGGGAGAGACCCTAAAGGGAAGTAGGAACGCACAGGTGAGGTTAAAGAGGAGAGGGATATGAGGTGTGGGAAGTGTTAAGATGGGGGTGGAGCGGGGGATGGGGAAAAGATGGGGTATCAGGGATGATTAACCAAAAGCATGAACACCAACTGAAAACATTATTTATAAAAAATTAAAAACTAAAAACATGACTTGACGTGTCTGCATACTCCTAGAAGCCAAAGTCACTAAATGAAAATCTCAGTGCCATACATAAAATGCCAATGAGTCTTTCATCAGGGAGGCCCTCCAAACAATACAGCCTATGGCCGTTTCTCATGGTTGTCCACCAAAACTAGACGGTAGACTCATATCGCCGAAGGCACCACATACTTTGGTTGCAGAATACAAATAGATCAAGCTGGAACTGAACCGGAAGCTTCCTCCCTGATGGCTAGTTAGTTTAATGGTACCAGAATGTGCTTTGTAGCCTGCTGGGGCAGAAAAATCATCAACTATTTTACCCAACTGTGGGTCCTGCCTGCTACCAGACCAACTGACAAGGCAAGCTGTGCCTGTTGGCGCAACAGTAGCATGACTGTTTTGGGGGCAGCTAACCACTGATTGGCTCTACAGCAAGGAATTCGTGCCTAGCACTGTGAGCCTTATTAAAAGTCCAAGGCTGAGGAGATGGCAGACTCTGAAAGAGGCAGGGTGGGGTGGGGTCTACTACTGGTTGGGCTAAGTGGACATCTAAAACTGCCTTCTGAGTATTTGTGCTGCACTCAGCCTTGGACAAAGATTCGGCCGTCTGCAGCGCTGACAGTATTGCCGTGACTCATGAGTGGACTCAGAAGTCACTCATACGTGCTGAGAGTGAGTGACCGAGGAGTGGTCAATCCTAACCAAGGCCCAGGCAATGCTGAGGAAGAGGGCTGGAAAGATCCTAAGAGCTGGATGACGGTGAAGAACACTGTGAAATGCTGTCTCCTGGACATGCTGTGACCATGGCACTCGACAACACACAGAAGCTGTGGCTACCTGCACACGAGTCACACCAAAAAGGAGACGGAAGCAGGAAGAGCATCAGGAACGCAACGGAGAAGAGGCTAATCGGCTGAATATGAGCACAACACGTTTTAGGCATGTTGGAATTGCCAAGTGTTTTGAAATTCCTATGAATACGCCACACGAAGAGTCATTGAATTGTATAAATGGGAAAATTATACTTATGTGACCTGTTTATCAATAACGATTTTAAATTAAATAATTAGAAACACTAGGAGATTGGGCAAGTAAGAGATCTTGTTGAGAAAGGATGAGGACTTGGGTTCAAATTCCAGCACCCATGTAAAAAAAAAAATAAAACAAAAAACAAAACCAAAACTGAGTGGTCATCTGTATGCCTGGAAGCCCAAGGCTGGGGAGGCAGTGGTGAAACAAGAGGCTTTCTGGTCCTCAGAGCCAATGAAGACAATAAGGCAGAGAGAGCAAGACATCAGCTGGCCTCTGCATGAGCCCATGCAGTGTGTGTGTGTGTGTGTGTGTGTGTGTTTAAGCATTGTCAGTGTCTATGATAGGATTTCATGTTAAGAATCCACTTTAATTTGTCTTTAAAAAGAAAAAAACACAAAAGGGTGTTGGAGGCTAGGTGATTTGTCACCATGACAATCAGCCTTTCCCTGGTACTTGGCAGCTTTGAATGAATGACAACCATCCAAGTCAGACTGCTACAACCACTTATTTCTGAAAGACAGTTCCTGCTCGGGGGCACTCTTCCAGCCCTGACTATTGCTTATTTACATGGGCTTTTTACCATCAGAAGCCCCTGTAAACCTTAGCAGCCACTTCACCTAGGCCAGAGGGTAAACTCTTTCCCCGATAACCCAACAAAAAAGTCTGTGATGTGTGCAAATGGTCTTTTCGGTTCCCTGGAAGACTGCTGTGTGACATAGCTGTTGGGACGCTTTTCCTGCAGAGCAGGTCGTTCCTGTGCTGCCCCCTGGTGGAGCAATATTAACCTTGGACTTTCTGCAACTCTGTCTTTGGTTTTGATCGTTATCCGTGGGGTGGAAAGAATCCAGGACTTGAAGAGGAGGGACAGGCCGCAGAGCCAACTGCAAACCAGAAGTAGTAAGGGCACTGACAGCGGGACAGTGGCCTCAGAGGCAGCTGTGGCAACATTAGGGTGACTGAAGATTCCCTGAAACTGGCCAGCAGTAGGGAACAGAAGCAATGAAGTGCCTGTTCTTGGGGCAAGTGAATGAAGGAGGGCTTTTAGAGTACAAAGAGACAGGAAAAGCGAGGTACAACCTGGAGACAGTAGAGATCCCCAGTTCCGGGCCAGCCTGGGCCACATTGCAAAACCCCGTCTCAAAATACAAACATCAACAACAGAAAAACAAGAAACACAGGCTGTGCTGGAGATAGCTCAGCTGTGAAGAGTACATATTGCTCTTGCAGAAGATGTAGGTTCGGGTCCCACACCCACCTGGCAGCCCACAACTGCCTGTAACTCCAGTTCCAGAGGATCCGACGCCCTCTTCTGACCTCTGCGGGCACTGCATGAGCGTGGTGCACAGACATACTTGCGGGCAAAACACTTCTAAGGATAAAAAAATCTTCGAAAAAATTAAAAAGCACAGTTTGAGTACAACGTTTTATTCTTGGAATGCTAGTGAGGGGGAAAGCCGCAGCGGATTTGCGATTGAATTTAGCGCTCTGGGAAAGAGACAGAAGCAAGGCAACAAGGCAGAGCCCACAGTCTCCATAATTCCCGCCCAAGACGTTCACTTCCGGGGGAGGGCGCGTATAAGGGGCGGGGCTACGTCCTTCCGTCACGCGTCCTATGTCGTCGCTCGCATGCGCTCCTTTCCACGTGCGAAAGCCTGAGACTCGTGGAGTGAGGGACGCCGCTGATTGCCGGAGCCGCGCGACCAGAACGCAGTGATGAAGCCAGGTAGAGACCGCAGCACGGGCAGGAGCGGCGGGCGGGCACCGCGGCTGCTCGGGACCCGGGGAATGTGGCCGGTGGCTCGGCTCCCAGAGACAGGCCTACAGGCTCGCGGCTCCCGGCCGCCCGGCCGCCCAGCGCGGCCCTCCTGACCCCAGCCCAGAGCTGGGTCTCGGGTCGCTCTCTGCGCGTGGCTTCCGGGGATCTGGCTTGGGTCGCAAATGGAACGGCTCCGGGCCCGAGGCCAGGGGCCCTTCTCCCCACTTCAAGCCTTCCCTGTCACCCACTGTCACCTGCCGTCACCGCTACCTTGATCCCCAGCCCAGCTTCCCCGGGAGGGCGGGGGGGGGGGATGAGGACCTCCGGGTCGGTGAGGTGGGGGTCTCGGTCGCCGCGCTTCCGGGAGGGGCGGGGTCCTAGACGTGCTGGAGTCGACGTTCTGGGGACTTGAGTGTACCTGCTCTGTGGTGAGAGAAACGTTACAAGCCCGGCCTTAGCGGAGTGGGTTGGTTTTGGTTTAACTTTTGAGACAGCGTCTCACCATGTGCCTCTGGCTGGCCTAGAACTCTCTGTAGACCAGGTTGGCTCGACCTCAGAGCTCCACCACCTCTGCATCCCAGTGCTGGGATTAAAGGCGTGTGCCACCTAGCCCGACAAAAATGTATTCATTTATTTCCCGCCTTTTTCTGATGAATCCACTACGTGGTGGATGATGATGAAGGTCTGATTTTTCTTTCTTGGATTCTTACCGGATAAGGGACTTTTTGGGGTTACTCTGGGCTATAGCAATGCTCCTCAATCCCGGTACTCGGGAAGCTGAGGCTTGACACCAGTCTGTGCTACAGTAATGATAACGTGAGCTTCTCACCGTTGCCCAAGGATCAGTTTTCACTACTGCAGGCTTTTGTCTGATGTGTGCACACATGTTCCTGTGGACAGATGAGAGTCGCTGCAGGGGATAATCACCCATGCTCCCGGTCCCAGACCTGTGGAATATCTGGGAGTCTGGTGAAGTAGGGTGGAGGGCTTGCTAGTCTGTGTGTTCTACTGCCGTTCTGTGGTCTGTGCTTTTCCCTCCAGCCTTGCTCTGGCAAATGATAGAATGAAAAGTTGTAGAAATTTCTAGCCGTGGACTCTGCGTTGACAGTTTGAGCCTTGAGTGGCGGAAGCAGCTTTGGGGGAGTTGTTTGGTTGGTTTTTGGTTCTTTGAGACAGGGTTTCTCTGTGTAACAGCCCTGTGTAGCTGTCCTGGAACTCGCTTTGTAGACCAGGCCTCGAACTCTCAGCTGCCTGTCTCCTGTCACCACGCCCAGCCGGGGGAGATTTTTAATCAGAGGTATGCTGTAGGCTCCAGTGGACCTTCCAACAAGGTCCTTTGTTGTTTTGAAATGGGATCTTGTGAAGCCCCGGCTCTCCTCACACTTGGCCTTCTGCTTCACTCTCCCCAGCAGTGGGGTTGCAGGCCTGGGATCCCTCACCCGGCTGGAGTTCTGAGGTGGGAGGGCTACTGGGGGGGAAGCAGATTCTAAAACAGTGGACTATATGTGGGCATGGAGTCTTTCTGAGTAATGAATGAGTCCTTTTTGTTCCTTTCCTTAAAAACTCCAGGACCTGAAATAGACCAAGATACACGTTGAGTATCTGGAACTGAGAGTTGACCCTGGCCTACTGCTCCCCATGAAGATTCCCACAACTTACCAGGCCTCTGTTCTGTCAGGCCCTGGCGGGTGACTTCTCTTCTAAGTACTTTTGTGGGTACAAAGTCACCTGATTTTACAACAGACTCCCATGCACCTTGCCTCCATTAGGGTCCTGAACGACAATGGCATGTCGGTCCTCCTGGATGGGCCGGGAGAGGAGGAACCAGGACTCCCCCTTCACCATCCACTCTTGAATGAACAGGGTGGTTTTCCAGCGGTTTCTCTGTGAAGAGGGACCTAGAGACTTGCGTCAGCAGAGCTGGGGATATACCAGAGCCTTGCTGGTGTTTATTGAGCTTCATGTTGTGCAGGGTGCTGGGATGTTGTGGTAACCAGAATAATTGCGAATCGTGCATTTGGAATTTGTAACGGCCAGTGAGAGTGCCAGACAGTATCCAATGCAATATGACGAGAAAACAAGGTAGCATCGCTGGAAAGTGGGAACAGCTCAAGTGAGAGATTTCAAAGCTGGCTGTTGAGTAGGGCCCAGCAGAGAGCCTGAAGTCGGGGTAGGGGGCGTGTCTTCAGCATGATGGTTTGGGTCTATACATTATGGTCTTGTGGGAAACTTCCTTAAAAAAATGCCCTTCTCAGATTTTATTTATTTTTGTTTTTTTCAAGACAGGGTTTCGCTGTGTGTCACCCTGGCTATCCAGGAACTCACTCTATAGATGAGGCTCGCCTCGAACTCACAGAGATCTGCCTGCCTCTGCCTCCAGAGTGCTGGTATTAAAGGTTTGCACCACCACCTGGCTCAGAGATTCTTTGTAAAGAGAAGAATTCTGAGTTTATTGTGGATTGTGAAGTGGGAGGTTGGAAGCAGCAGGATGGGATCTCATTTAAGGCTTGGGATTGTTTGAGAGTTTTGAAGAGGAAACTTAACAACTTGAAAAATTAAATTAGGGCCTAGTGGTAGTGGTGCACAGCTTTAATCCCAGCACTCAGAGGCAGGTGGATCTTTGTAAGTTTGAGGCCAGCATGTTCTACAAAGGGAATTCCAGGACAGCCAGCTGTTACCCAGAGGAAACCCCCCTCCCCTTAAAAAAAGTAACTTAGGAATAGATACCAAGTTTCAAGGTATTTTATTGCTGTGAATTCTGGGGAGTTGAACCCTGGCCTGACACATTAGAGCTACAGTATCTAGCCCCTTAAGTGTCATAGAAAGAGAGCAAAAAGTAAGAAGAGAATCAGCAAAGGTTTGTTTTGTTTGTTTGTTTGTTTGTTTTTAATACCATTAAAAATGCTGTCAGGGTGGTACACTCCTTTAATCCCAGCACTTAGGAAGCAGAGACAGGTGGATCTCTTGAGTTTGAAGCCAGCCTGGTGTACATCACTGCAGGTTAGTCAGGGATACGTAGTGAGACTTTGTCTCAAAAAACAACAAAAAAATTGTTTGAAGCTGGTAATAGGTGTAGTCTCAAGGCACAGTGACAAAACTTAAGCAGATTTATATCTGACATCTTAGATCAAGTGAGATAGTTTTAAGCCAACACTAATCTCAAACTATGTTTTCAGATCAACTCTTGTGCCCCTGCCCATAGTACTCAAAAGTTTCCATCATAGAAAAGCGAAATAGCAAAAACAGCATCAGACACCTGTTAGTCCCACCCACTGTTCGCTGCTGAGTGGACAGTGCTGCTTCACCCTGGAGCTGGTTTGTTCTTTTCGGGTGTGTGTGTGTCTGTGTGGGTCAGGGAGAAGGGAGGAGGCTAGAGTCTTCTGTCTCTGCCTCCTGGGGTACGGGAATCACAGATCTATGCTCCCGTGCCTGATTTCTGATGAGCTCTAATCTGCCCATCTAGGCCATTGCCCATCCTTAAATTTGGGTTTTTTGTTTTGTTTTGTTTTTTGTTTTTCGAGACAGGGTTTCTCTGTGGTTTTGGAGCCTGTCCTGGAACTAGTTCTTGTAGACCAGGGTGGTCTCAAACTCACAGAGATCCGAGTGCTGGGATTAAAGGTGTGCACCGCCACCACCCGGCAATCTGGGAATTTTTTTTAACACCCCCCCTCCCCAGGAATGTTACAATCTTGAAAGAAGGGAGAAACGGAGCATCAGATTAGGAGCTGGAGCTCCCATGCACGCAGACTCATGGGAAGATGCTGGGAGGGCATAGGAGGTCCCATTGCACTCAGCACATGTACAGGGCTCACCGATACTAAGGCTGTCTCACCAAAAAGCCCAGAATGTCTGCATTCTTTCTCAACCCTATCCCGTTAGGTCGTCTGTGGCGTGTTTTGCTTTTAGTGGTCCCTTGCTGGTGTGCTTCATAAGGATAGATAAGGTGCCCGGTCCAGGGGTGCACACCTGTAAACCCAGCACTTGGGAGGTGGCAGCAGGAGGATCAGCAGCTACATGGTGACTTCAAGGCCAGCCTGGGGTTTGATACCCTATTTCAGAAGAGTGGTGTGTGTCGTTGGGTGTAGTTGTATAGGAATTTGTTTCTCTGCTTTTGGGAGGGTCTGGTTTGTTCATCTGTGCTGCACAACTGAAGATCATTTCCATTGTCAATTACTGTTACTTGGTTTATGTGTCCATTCTGCTGGTAGGACATTGGGTGGCATTGTTGGCTGCAGTGGACATTTCCTCCGGGAGCTTACAGGCATGTGCTTTGCTGATGTCTCACTTCTGTAGAACTGCCGGGTAAGTTAGATTAAACGTCTTAACCTTCATTTCCCTGTTTTTGTTTCTACTACAGGTTTCAGCCCCCGTGGGGGTGGCTTTGGTGGCAGAGGAGGCTTTGGTGGTGACAGAGGTGGTAGAGGAGGACGAGGCGGACGAGGAGGCTTTGGCGCAGGTCGAGGAGGCTTTGGTGGAGGCCGAGGTCGAGGTGGAGGTGGAGGTGGAGGCGGAGGCGGAGGCTTCAGGGGACGAGGAGGTGGAGGAGGAGGTGGTGGACGAGGTGAGTGAGGTTGACATGGGGAGGTGGAGCAGGCTCCTGAAGGGTGCAGGGAGGGGAGAGAAGGTACCTCCCTCTCCACCTGCAGCTTTCTCTTGCAGGTGGAGGCTTCCAGTCTGGGGGCGGCCGGGGTCGAGGTGGTGGCCGGGGAGGCAAGAGAGGAAACCAGTCAGGGAAGAATGTGATGGTGGAACCACATCGGCATGAAGGTGAGTGTGGTGGTCAGGGCGGCAGCTGCAGCCAGAAGTGGACCGTGGCCGCATTCTGAGTCCTCAGCCCCATTCTTCTCTGCTACCTTCACCAGGCGTCTTTATCTGTCGTGGAAAGGAGGATGCCCTTGTCACAAAGAATCTGGTCCCTGGAGAGTCTGTGTATGGGGAGAAGAGAGTCTCTATTTCAGTGAGTTCTAAACCCTTGTTTTAAGTACCAGCCCTAGCTGATGGTGCCACCTGCATTCAGTCTTGCTGTTGTGTCCTACTTGTGACAGTGGGGAGCTGGGGTGTTAGTGCATAAGTTAGGCCATGCACACTGTTCCATGCACCTTGAGATTCCCCGCCCGTCATAGCCTCCAGTTCTTCAGTTCCCAGCTCCCCTCCCAATTCCCTGACCTTGCCCTATTGTTCCCCAGCTCCATACTGTACCAGCTCCCGATCTTCTGTCTCTAGTCAGGACCTCCTGGTCCTGACAGGACTCTCGTATCCTCACAACCCCAGCCGTAGTTCTCCTACGTCCTCTTCTCTATGGCTGGCCAGAGGCCTACCTGCTCACTTCTAGGTCTAGTTCAAACGTCCCCAGCCCTTCCTGGTCCATTCTAGTTTGCCTTCCTCTCTCCTGGCTTGGTCTCTCTAGCCCGTCACCGTCTCCTGAGGCAGTTTGTGTTGGTTCAGTGGGCACTTACTGCTCGGGGCAGGATCCATGTCCTAGTCAAGGTTGTCTCCAACACCTGAAACAGCTAGAGCAGGAAGTAATGCCTAGTGCCCGGGTCTTTCTGTCACCTCCGTGTTTACTGTTTGTTTTCTGTTCTTGTCCCTATTGTATATCTGCTTTTGGTTTTTATACAGTGATTGGGCTGCAACATTTCTTTTGAGGCCCTAGGGTTATGGGATGGTATCCTGCACAGGAACCCAGCACTGACTTTTGTTCCCATCTCTCCTGGGTCAGGAGGGAGATGACAAAATTGAATACCGAGCCTGGAACCCCTTCCGTTCCAAGCTGGCAGCAGCAATCCTGGGCGGTGTAGACCAGATCCACATCAAGCCAGGGGCCAAGGTGCTCTACCTTGGGGCAGCTTCAGGCACCACCGTCTCTCATGTCTCTGACATCGTTGGCCCGGTGAGTGGATGGGTGGTAGAGATGGAGGGAGCCGAGCCTGGCTGTTTACCTGCACTGTTAAAATGACCCAGAGCTGGGAACATAGATACCAAACTATTTTGGTTGCCCTCTTGAAAAGCTGATGTCCCAGGGCTGGAAGGGTAGCTTAGTGACTAAAGTGCTTATCACACTCGCATGAGGACTTGATTTTGATCCTCGGAATTCATGTGAAAGTGTGGTGGTGTGTGTACCCCTGTAACAGCACTAGGGGCAACAGCAGCCGTGGAGCTTGCTGGTCATCGGCTGCCATCTATGGATAAGTTCTACACCAGTGAGAGACCTTGTCTCAGAAATAGGATGGGAGGAGTTCCTGGAGAATAACACCTACATTGTTCTCTGGCTTCTACATACATAGACACAAAATACTCATGGCCCCCAAACCTAGTTTGTTCTCTCCCCAACCCCCCATATTGGGGTTGACCCCAGGGCCTCTTGGATACTAGGCAGATACACCTACATCCGCAGCCCTTGGTTTCTACTGATGGGCATGTGTTTTCTGTGGTGATGGCAATGCAGAGAGCACCTGCCTCTTGGATGTCCCACTTCAAAGCCTCTTGCTGTTGGCTCAATTACAGACTCTTTAATTTGGTGGGGGAAAGCACACACTGTTGTAGTCGCCTAAGTAAGCTACATAGTCAGACCTTGTCTAAATACAAACCGCAACAAAACTCAGACTTCTATTGGTATTTAATAGTGTGTGGCTTCAGTGAGACACTTAGCTCTCTGACCCAGAGGTGAGCACTATGGAGAATAAGGTTGTTTGGAAAATTGTATGCTTGCTGTGAGTGCTGGCCCATTGCAAATGCCCTTGGCTCTGTCCTCTGCCCTAGACTTTAGCCTGTGTTGGGAGCCTGGGCTCTTGGGCCAGATAAATTAGGGTCTTGTAGCTTTATTGGTTGTGGATAACCATGGCAGGAGACTCATCTCCAAGGCCCATTTACTCATCTGGACCACGGGCTTAGTGACGAGGGTCTGAGGGCCTGCTACAAGTGGCGCATGAGCCCGTAATGGAGAACAAGTGTGTGCTCATTGCTGTTGGTTTATTTTAGGATGGTCTGGTCTATGCAGTTGAGTTCTCCCACCGTTCTGGCCGGGACCTCATCAACTTGGCCAAGAAGAGGACCAACATTATTCCTGTGATTGAAGATGCCCGACACCCACACAAATACCGCATGCTTATTGGTGAGGGGCCTGGGGGCGGCCCAGGGAAGGTAGGATAAGCCACTGCATATTTCCCGGAAGAGGCCAGTGGAGTCTAAATTCAGATGGAGTTAGAGTGAGGAGCTGCAGGTGGAGATTGTGCTGGTCATCTCTGATCTCCCTCCCTGAGTCCCATGCACTTCTGCTCCCCTCCGACCCTTGATGCCTTTTTACACTGCCCTGTCTCCTGCTTTTCTTTATATTATCTGATGACATTCCAGCCCTGAGCACGGCAAGTATGACCCAATGGCTCTTTTTTTTTTTTTTAAACCCTCAGAGGTCTAGTATAAAAATGGAAAGCCTCATGAATTCCCCCAGAGGTACTCGATACTTAACCATTTGCTTTTCTAAATCCTTAAAGATGTTTTCATTCTATCACTTTGTTTATGTGTTCATGTTTAAATCATACTGCCTAAAAACATTGCCTTTTCATTGCACTTTTTTGTTTTGGTTTGATTTGGTTTGGGGGGGAGTGGTTTTTCCCCCCTCCTTTTTTTCTTTGCATTTTCTCGGTTCACTCGGCCCCTTCTCTGGTCCTTCCCTCATTTGACAGCCCTGGCCACGTCTTGCCTTTAACTGCTCACCTTTACTTGTCTTTTTGATGACATGTCTGTCTCCCCCCAGACCCGGGAGCATCTCGAGGGCAGGGTCTGACTCGTCTCTGTGTCCCCCACGCCCAGCCCAGGGCTGGCCACAGAGTAGGTGGCAACCATGCTTTACAAGAGGAGTGGATGAGTGATGTGTCTGGGTTCTGGCCCCACCTTTGGGGTGCTTTGGAGGGAGGGTGTGTGGTGGGGAGTGAGACTGGAGGCAGGAGACTCCCAGGAACCTGGTGGTGATGGAGCACAGGCCCCATATTGGGAGGCTCTGGGTAGCTCTCTGGTGGCTTCTATTTGGTAACTGCTGTCCCTTGTTCCTTAGCCATGGTGGATGTGATCTTTGCCGATGTGGCACAGCCAGACCAAACCCGGATTGTGGCCCTGAATGCTCACACCTTCCTGAGGAATGGAGGACACTTTGTGATTTCCATTAAGGTATGAGGCTTGGAATGTAAGTTGATCTCTGTGTCTGAGCGAGCTACTTAGCCTACGAGACTGTTTCTTCGTTTATTGATCAACCCTCTTTAAGGTTTGAAGTAGATTGATATATGTGAAGTGCTTAGAACAGATTTCTGATACAGAGAAAATAAGTACAAAGTGCATTTTTAGAAACATTTATTTCTTCACCTTGTTCAAAATTAGCCTCTTGCGGCATTTGTTCTACTGTTACCAGGACATGAAAGAAAATTCCGGAGTTAAAACACTGCTTTAGATAAGTGGGACATCCTGTTTCCAGTCCAAGCCAAATTAAAATTTCTGTAATGGAGTTTTATAATTGCCCAGCCCTGGGTCTCCAAATCTCTAACCTCGTCCTTTGTCCTCTTTCTGTAGGCGAACTGCATTGACTCCACAGCCTCGGCAGAAGCTGTGTTTGCATCTGAAGTGAAGAAGATGCAACAGGAGAATATGAAGCCCCAGGAGCAGCTGACACTTGAGCCCTACGAACGGGACCACGCTGTGGTTGTAGGTGTGTACAGGTAAGTACCGAACTAGACTTCTCCCTTGCAGCCTGAGCTCCCTGGGCTTTGGGAGCCGAAAATGTTGACAGCTGGACCCCCTCTGATTTCCTCACAGGCCACCTCCCAAGGTGAAGAACTGAAACTCGGAGCTGTCTGGATTCGAAGAAATGTGTGTTGCTACTGTTGCACGTGTATTTTTTTTTTTCTATTAAAAGACTCATCTGTCTCCCCTGTCTGGTACTGTTTGCTCAGTGGCCAAAAGACGCATGCGCCCTTGACCAACTTTGTGTGCGCTTGTGGGGGTGTGCCTTGGAAAGTTTCATCCGGTCACGTGGTGCATGCTCCATTGATATCTGCTACGCATGTGCGCGGCTCAGCGCTCTGAAGGCGCAGGCGCACAGTGATCTCCTAAGTCACGTGAGCGGTGTGGGGGCGGAGCCGGGACAGGGGGGCCGGTTTGTTGTGGTCGCCATTTTGCTGGTTGCATTACTGGGTAATCGGGGCCCTGGCTTGCCGCGTCCGCCGGACACCCTCAGCCAGTGGGCAGGTCTGAGCTCGGGCTCCCCGAGCAGTTTGAGTCCCCTTACCCACGCCCTCAGGTAACGGTACGGCGACGGGCTGGGCGGGGTGGCACGCTTGAGTGGGGGGCAGACCGGGATCCGCCCTGCCCATCCCCGCGAGACTTAGCAAGGGAAAGGAGGGGGCTTCGGGCCAGTGCAGCGGAGCCCGGCTATTTACGGCCGGATTTCTGGAAGGGGCCCAGCCTGAGGGAGCCGTCTTGAGAGGGAGTCTGGGAGGGGGCAGCCCGGCCCCACTCCCGCCCTTTGTTTGGGCTCGGCTGCGCTGGCCGCTTCACTGTCGCCTAGCAACAGCTGCCCTGAGTGCTGATTGGCTAAACTCTTGGCGGCAACAACCAATGGCGTGGTTGTTGCCATGGGAGGTGCGGCCTGCCGAACTCAGTTGGGCCCCGCCCGCCGGGACTCCACCGGCCGGGGCGGGCTTGCCGGGTGGGGGGCGGGACGCCAGGGTCCCTGGGGGCGGGTGGCGACGCGGGGCGGGGCTGGGCCGTAGGGCGAGGGTTAACCCGCCCTTCCCCCGTCCACCTGCTGTCCCCTTCCCCCGCGTGCCCCGATCTGACCCTCGTCCCCTCCTCTCCCCGCCCCCCTGGCGGCGGTGGCGGCGGCTGCTGTTGTCACCCACCGGGCCGCCTGTCCCGCTTGCCCTCACCGCCGCGGGACTGGCCAGGCCGGGGACAGGCGGCCACCCTCTCATCACCGCCGCCACCACCGCCATGCTGGCCGTTCGCCCACCGCACTGGGGGCCCCATCGCTCCCCAGCCCCCCGTGGGCCCAGCGCCAGCCCTGACCCGGGTAGGGGTGGGAGCTGGGAGAGTCGGTCCTAGTGTGGGAGGGCCGGGGAAGAGGTTGTTTGTCGGTGAAGCCCCAGTAAAGGGGACCTGGAGTAGCGAGTCATAGGGTATAAGGGATCTGACGGGGGAAGGCTCTTAGGGAGAAGACTTTGTTCTGGAGGACACTTTGAGGGAGCGACGTCTTGTGTGTTATTTAGGGATTTAGCTGTTGGGCCCTTCTAGGAACAGGCTCAATTGCGGAATGACCCGGTTTAGAAATATCTGATAAAGGGTATAGCAAGGATCCCAGTGTAAGGGAGAAAAAGACAGTGACTCTTAAACTGTCGAGAACGAACATCTCCCTCTTATTTTCCTAGGAGTAGGGGTCTTGGGTTATGGGAAAGTCCTAGTGGGAAAGGAGTCCCTGGTGCGGGAGGCTCCTCTAGGGAGCTGTCCCAGGGGAAAGTGTGCCCTGGTGGTTGAAACACCCATAGCACTCACACATAAAGGAGTTCTCAGATAACCTTGATCTTTGCTGGGCACTCCACAAGGGCTGCTATGGTGTGAGGGATCCTGGAGTTCTCTAGACTCGATTCGAAATGGGGCCCTCACTGTGGCCCAGAAGACCCTGATGTTGAGGGAAGACCATGTGAAGGTTGAGTCTTTTTCTGAGGAACTCCAAATGGGCACCAGCAGAAATTGAGAGAAAAATGAATTCTACTGCCCAGACTCTGCAGGGTCTCTGTCTTCTCCTTTGCTCTCCCAATTACTGGCCTTTCTCTGTCCTTCCTGCCCTGGCCCTGTATGCACTCTCTCCCACCCCTGTGTGACTCTAACCATTCCCTTTTACATTTTGTCATTATGTTATCTCATTTATTTGACTGATGATGTGTTGAGGAACACTGCTACGCCACTTGTTTCTGTCCCCTCTGCATTGCTGCCTGGTGCCTCCCCCTTGCCCTGTGTTCTTCATGCCCACCTCTCTGCTCGACTCTGGTCCACATACCCTCTTGTTCCATGTTGTCTCCCTGCTTCCTACCTGCTCTCAGGTCTCAGCGGCGGTGGCAGCCGAGGTGCAGGATGCGAGAAGGCGCCCCCCGGCCGGGCTCCCGCTCCAGGCCTCACACCCCTGCGGCCCTCTGAGCCCACCATGGCCGTCCCACCAGGCCATGGTCCCTTCTCTGGCTTTCCGGGGCCCCAGGAACACACACAGGTAGGCATTCACCTGGCTTCTCACCTGCCTGGGGGGCGAAAGAGACTGGGGATGAAAGGGTTCAGACATCAGCCTGATCTCTGAGGATGCTGCAGACCTGGTGATACTGGCAGGGTTTCGGGTAGGGTGGAAAGTCCACACTGCGCTTCTCTGTGACCCTCTGCCTCTCACGGATTGGTTAATGTTTGTCAGGCTCAGAACTGTCACTGGCACACAACAGCCCAGAACACCGGTCTTAGTGTCCACACGGAGCCAGAGGTCTGGAGTGAAAAACCTGGAAGGGAAATCAAGGGGATGGGAAGAAGTGAGCTGAGAATAGTGGGAAACCCAAGAAGTCTAATCCTGGTCCAAGAGCTTTAGGAACTGGGCACAGACCCATCTGAGGGTGAGGACATGGAGCTACAGGGAAATCAATGGCCTGGGTCCTCAAAACTGCTCTCGGGTGCAAAGACCCCAAGTTTCTCATTCAGGTGTTCACTGAGATTCAGAAGAAAATAGAGAGAGCAGATAAGCTGACCAGGGGCTGTGGGGGGCAGTAAATCATTCACTTCATCACACAGTGAACAGGTATCTGGGGGACCCCAATGTGTGACAGGCCCTACAGTTCTCTCCCTGAAAGTTGGAGGTGAAGGCCTGTGTTCAGTGTCTGCCTGTCTCCACCACAGGTATTGCCTGATGTGCGGCTACTGCCTCGGAGACTACCCCTGGCCTTCCGGGACGCAGCCTCAGCCCCACTGCGCAAGCTCTCAGTGGATCTCATCAAGACCTACAAGCACATCAATGAGGTGGGGGGATGGGATTCCCTGTTGGGTGCTGGAAATCCAGGGGCCTGGCTGCTTGCCGGGGTCACTCAGGGGTCCGGTTTCCTGGTTGCCTGAGCAGGTATACTATGCGAAGAAGAAGCGGCGGGCCCAACAGGCGCCATCCCAGGACTCGAGCACCAAAAAGGAGAAGAAGGTCCTGAACCACGGTTATGACGACGACAACCACGACTACATTGTGCGCAGTGGCGAGCGCTGGCTAGAGCGCTATGATATTGACTCTCTTATTGGCAAAGGCTCCTTTGGCCAGGTGTGGGACTCCGCCACTCATCCACTGTCTGGATGCAGTTACTAACCTTACCCACATTCTCTCTACCCCCAGTGTTCACTTGGTCAGTCTCTCAGGCCACTTAGTATCCCTCTGTTTCAGTTTCTGTAGAAGTATAAAAAACAAGACTCCACATAAGGGAACTATGTTATTTTGTATCCAGTACAAAGGATGTGAGCGCGGGGCTGTGAGTTGTTAGTTGGAAAGTTGTGGCTGGTGGTCCTCCCACCTCCCCGGGTAACTCTCCATGTCTCTACAGGTGGTGAAAGCCTATGACCACCAGACCCAGGAGCTGGTGGCCATCAAGATCATCAAGAACAAAAAGGCCTTCCTGAACCAGGCACAGATTGAGCTGCGGCTGCTGGAGCTGATGAACCAGCATGACACAGAGATGAAGTACTACATAGGTGAGTGCAGGGCGCCTTTGCGAGACAGCACCAGTAAGGGTCTTGGGGCTTCTCCACCGCAGTGGCCATGCTTTGGTCATGGCTTTGCTCTTCTGCTTACCTGATCAGCAGTGGTCAGTGTTGATCCAGTGCTCACTAGGGCCAGACTGTTGCAAACACTCCACATGAATTACCTCACCCCCGCCAGTGCCGGAGAGGGCAGTTTTGTGCACGTGTTGGAGATAGGAAACTGAGGCACTCAGTGCTGTCACGTACATGAAGTGACAGTTTATACACAACAGAATTAATAATTTGAGAAGCAGTGGTCTCTGGAACTCTGACTCTCGAGATGTGTCCCATTCCTCTGGAAAGGGACTGATAGACTCTTAAAAGGACAACCAGTGTCCCTTGCCACAAAGATAGATACTGCTAAAAGGAAGGCAAGTTCATTTGTTCATTTGGGCTCTTGGTGGTGCTTGTACTTCTTGGGGTTTTGTTTTGCCATCCTAGGGATCAAACCCAGTGCATCATACATAGTAGGCAGGGGCCTCATCCCAGAACTACATCTCCAGACCCCTTTTTACTAAGTTATTTTGAGACAGAATTTCACTAAGTTATCCAGACAGGCCTTGAGCTTCCACTCTTTCTGCATCTGAAGACCTTGGTCTCTATGCCTGCACCACCAGGCCTGGCTCCGTGCTGTAATGTGAAATGAGGAAGCCTGGAAATGTTTTGCAGCTCTATTAGAAGGTGATAGTGCATTTGATTTTCCCTTTGCAGTGCAGGAGCTTGAACCTAGGGCCTTGTGCTTGCTAGGCAAACATGCTCCAACCCTTCTTTGGTCATCCTTGCCCTAAGCTAATATAACCCTCAAGTTATACCACCCTTTGGGGTTTTTCTGTTTTTTATTTACAATTCCAGGCTGTACTGTGTGCCAAGCTGGCCCTGAACTCAACCATCCTCTGACTTAGTTTCCCAAGTGCTGGGATTACAGTCGTGTTTACTGTTCCCTGCTGGCAGAAACCTTCCTTTTGGTAAAAATCAGGAGGTGTGAGAGCCTCAGGAGAATTAGCATGCTTTGCCAGTCCACTGAGCCCAGGGCACAAACTCCTGAGGGCTCGCTGCGGTTTAGCAGAGGTGGTTGCTGTGTGGCCCCAGGCCATCTGCCCTGTCACCTGTCTCTAAGCTGTTGCCTGTGGTTCCCCACAGTACACCTGAAGCGGCACTTCATGTTCCGGAATCATCTGTGCCTGGTGTTTGAGCTGCTGTCCTACAACCTGTACGACCTCCTGCGCAACACACACTTCCGAGGTGTCTCACTGAACCTGACTCGGAAGCTGGCACAGCAGCTCTGCACAGCACTGCTCTTTCTGGCCACACCTGAGCTCAGCATCATCCACTGCGACCTCAAGCCTGAGAACATCCTGCTCTGCAATCCTAAGCGCAGTGCCATCAAGATCGTGGACTTTGGCAGCTCCTGCCAGCTTGGCCAGCGGGTGCGGCTCTGACTTTGGGCAGGGCCAGTGTCTTGGGTGGGATGGCATGGGGTGGCTTTGTTTTGGTCCTGGGAGCTGATATCTGAGAGATGAAGTTGGAGGCCCCCTGGAGGGAGGGAGTCAGAGATGAAGGGGGCAGAGGAGACCCAAGCAAGGAAGAAAGAGGGTGACCCCGAGGGGCAGGCAGCTCCTCAGAGTAGTAAAGTTGAGTGAGATCTGAGCCTGAGCTCTGCTTTGCCTACTTGTGGTCTTCAGGTCACAGGTAGAAAGAAGACCTTGTGTAAGCAGACAGGAGTTACACTAGTTAGTATAATTCAGTATGGGATAGCCGGCCTCTCTCAAAAGGGGCCAGAGCTGGGAATGGAGCCAGGGTTAAGGCAGGCCAGCGAAGACTGGAAGCTCAGCAAGACAGTGTCTGGTTTGTGCAGCCTTGCTGAGAGCCTAGAGGCTCCATCCTGTTTTCAAGCAGGGGCTTGTCTTGAGTTGAGTTTTCAGTGAACCCAGCAGGGGAGCTAGTGCCCTGACTACTGCCCCTTCCCCAGATCTACCAGTATATCCAGAGCCGCTTCTACCGCTCACCCGAAGTGCTCCTGGGCACACCATATGACCTGGCCATCGACATGTGGTCCCTGGGCTGCATCCTTGTGGAGATGCACACCGGAGAGCCCCTCTTCAGCGGCTCCAATGAGGTGTGCCCCTGGAAGGGGTGTGCTGGAGGTGGAGGGGTGGAGCCTGGCCACCCGGCGCCCCTGACCGCCGCCTGCCCGCAGGTGGACCAGATGAGCAGAATTGTCGAGGTGCTGGGCATCCCGCCTGCGCCCATGCTGGAACAGGCACCCAAGGCTCGCAAGTACTTTGAGCGGCTGCCTGGGGGTGGCTGGACCCTACGAAGGACAAAGGAACTCAGGAAGGTGCGGCCCCTGCCCTGTGCCACTTCTCCCTCCCTGGGTGGCCCCTCACTCACACTTGGGGCTCCCCCCTCTCCCTGTGTCTTTCCCTGTCTTTCTCTTCCCCCTTGTCTGTCCTTTCCTTCCTCCCCTGCCCACCCCATTACCATCCCGCCCCACAGCTCTTGTTAGCTTCTCTTTTCCTCTTCCTCTCTTGTGCCTCTGTTTCCCCATGTGTGTCTCCCTGCCCCTCCTGCCCACTGACGGCCACTCTCTTGCCCCCCCTCCCACCCCCTCCCTGCCAGGATTACCAGGGCCCCGGGACACGGCGGCTGCAGGAGGTGCTGGGCGTGCAGACGGGCGGGCCCGGGGGCCGGCGGGCGGGGGAGCCGGGCCACAGCCCCGCCGACTACCTCCGCTTCCAGGACCTGGTGCTGCGCATGCTGGAATATGAGCCCGCCGCCCGCATCAGCCCGCTGGGCGCTCTGCAGCACGGCTTCTTCCGCCGCACGGCCGACGAGGCCACCAACACAGGCCCGGCGGGCAGCAGTGCCTCCACCTCGCCGGCGGGCCTCGACACCTGCCCCTCCTCTAGCACCGCCAGCTCCATCTCCAGCTCTGGTGGGTGCCCAGTGTCAGATGTGTGCTGCAGGGCCCAGCCTTGGAGGCCTTGCTACTGGTCCTCTGTCCTAGAGCCTTAGAGCTACCAGATTCTGAGCTCCAGGGTAAGGGGGTGGGTGGGACAATCCCGGTGGGACAGTCCCGTGTGACCAACAGAATCTCTGAATCCAGGCTTGGGATTTAGCCCCTAAAACTGACTCTAGCCTCCCACACAATCTCAGATCCTAGATTTCAAAATTGGGCTTTTAGAGCCTTCACAAGGATTCTGGTCTCAAAGGTCAATCTTGGGGTCTAAGTGTTGAACAGACTCCACACATCTTAGCACCTCTGCCCTCTTTTCTCCATCCCGGTGTTTCCAGGAGGCTCCAGTGGCTCCTCCAGTGACAACAGGGCCTACCGCTACCGATATTGTGGGGGGCCTGGGCCCCCCATCACCGACTGTGAGATGAACAGCCCCCAGGTACTGGAGCTGTGAGCCCTCGGAGAGGGGTGCAGGTGCCTGGGGCTCCAGGATCTCAACACTCCCCATTCCTTTGTTTTCAGATTATACCCTCCCAGCCTCTGCGCCCCTGGGCAGGGGGTGATGTGCCCCACAAGACACATCCAGCCCCTACCTCTGCCTCGACATTGCCAGGGACTGGGGCCCAGTTACCCCCCCAACCCCGATGCCTTGGACGTCCCCCATCACCAACATCACCACCACCCCCGGAGCTGATGGATGTGAGCCTGGCAGGCAGCCCTCCAGAATGCTCTCCACCTCATCCAGCACCTGCCCCCCAGCACCCGGCTGCCTCAGCCCTCCGGACTCGGATGACGGGAGGTCGACCACCTCTCCCACCCCCTGATGACCCTGCCACTCTGGGGCCTCGCCTGGGCCTCCATGGCGTACCCCAGAGCACAGCAGCCAGCTCATGACCCTGCCCCCTCCCTGGGGCCCCTCCTGAAGCCATACCCCCCCATCTGGGGGCCCTGGGCTCCCATCCTCATCTCTCCCCTTGACTGGACTTGCTGCTACCCAGCTGGGGTGGGTGAGGCCTGCACTGATTGGGGCCCAGGGCAGGGGGTCAAGGGAGAGGGGTTTTGGCCGCACCCTCCCCACTAAGACTGGACCCTTGGCCCCCTCTCCCCCCTTGTTTTCTATTTATTGTACCAAAGACAGTGGTGGTCCGGTAGAGGGGAGATTGCCCCTCACCCTAGGGCCCTAGGAGGGGGTGGGGGCAGGTAGGGGGAGATGGCCTTGCTCCTCCTTGCTGTACCCCCCAGTAAAGAGCTTTCTCACATGCCTGCCTGAGCGTTTGCAGGGCCTTGGCTCCCTCTCCTGACCCTCAGAGGCATGGTGGGGAAGGTTGTGTGGGAAAGGGTGCTTTGTGGCTTGGGTATATCCCTCCTGGGGACATCATACTTGGTGCAGGCACGGGGCAGCGGGAAGTTGGCGGGCTGTAGAACCATAGACACATCCTGGATACAACGATCCTGGCCCACATTTGCCTTTTCCAGGATAAAAGGCCGCTTTCTGGCCTGTTGCTGGAAATAGTAACGTCCTGCACTCGTCTGTCAGGGCTCTCATAGAGTCCACCAAGGAGTGGCTTTTTGTGTCAGGCAGGCACCCAGTAGGCTCTGGGTGTACTCCACGGGCCTTCCTTGGTACTATCCAGACAGGCCATGGGGACAGATTTTACCCCACCTGTGTCCAGCCCCATTCTGGAGTCATTGCCGAATATTGAGATTCTCGGGCAAAAAGACGCTCCCTGACTTTCAGGTAAGTGAATTTTGTTTCATGGCAATTTGGAACCAGCTGTCTCCCAGTCAGTTTTGGAAGAACCACCTGGTTCAAACTGTTAAGCACTCACAACGGGCGGGCGCGGTGACTCCTGGGAGGTGGAGTTCTGCTAAGGCTAGCTCTTTGCTCACTTTTCTTGGGGAACTACAAAACCCAGAAGTCTCTGCGCACGTGTCTGGGGCCTGGTGTTCGCTGAGCTTTCGGCATTAGGGCCCGGATGTTGGCGGGTCAGGAGAACGGGTAGTGATTGGATAGTGTGCAGGGGCGGGGCGGGGGTGGTGGTGCTGGAAGTTGTCAATCCACCTTGCAGGGCCTGGGCGGGGCAATGGCGGGCACACGCAGAAGCCGTGGTGAGCAAGGTCCTGGTCGCTTGTGGGTCACTGGTGATAGTGATCGTTTTGAGAATGCCGGTTAAGATTTATTGGGGGTCTTTGGTTATGTAGAGAGCTGGACTTTTTCGAAGGGGCTGAGGCACAATGAGAGGAAGGTGTACAGCCCAGTTTTTCTGAAACATGATAAGTAGGCTGCAGTAAAAGACTCGGGTCTGGCGGCTTGTGACAGGCCCCTAGGCAAGAGCTGTCTGCGGTGTAACCGGGCAGGGGCGGTGCTGAGGAGGCCAGGGAAGGACAGATGAACTTTCTTGACGATTGCGTTGACAGGCTGAGTGGAAGGATGAGATAGAGAGGGCCGGGAAGGGAGGTCTCCTGCCCCATTAATAGTATCGGTTTGGTTTGTTTGTGTGTGTGTGTGTTTGTGGTGCTGGAGATGGTACCCAAGGAACCCCAGATGCTAGGCAAATGTTCTACACACCCAGCCTCCCAGTAAAAGACTTTGTTGACTGAACAGTCCTAGAAGACCAGAACTGCGGTGACCTCTCCGAGTTTAGGCCTAGTGAGGGCAGATGGAAGTTAAGTTACTTCTTGTCTAGGGTCACACCACTAGGAGATAGGCTCAGGTTGGGGTGTGTGTGTGTGTGTGTGTGTGTGTGTGTGTGTGTGTGTTTACCAGTACAAATTAATTTAGCAAAGTGTATTTGAGCCTGGAGGCCTCAGCAGGACCAAATCATGTAGGCCCTGTGAGGAATGTAGAATGGGTGTGGGATGCCATTTGTTTGTAGTTGAGAACTGCTCCAGGCTGGCTGACTACCTGATAACCTCCTTGGGTATCTCAAGGGTACTCAGAGTTCATACCTGTGAATGTCCATGACATCGTCATTGGTCTTCCTGCCTTCATCGTTCCCCGTGTAACCAAAGAAACTCTGAGCACCTACTTGTCCCTCCCTGCTGAGAAGCCTCCTAGATGCCATCTCACTTGGGGTGAAAGCCCAATCCTTCCATGACCTGCGGGCCTTCATCACCCGCCTCTGCTCCAGCCACACTAGCTAGCCTCAGGACCGTGGTGCGTGGTGTTCTCTTTGCCTGCATCATTTGTCTCTAGACAGCACAGCCTGACCACTCTTCTGAATCATCTTTCTGATGGCCCTGCCCATTCTCCTTCTTTAAGTTTTTCCTTGGCTCAGGCATATTGCTGGCACACGCTGAAATGTATCTTGTCACCAACCGCCTCCCCTTCCAGGAGCCCTTGAACTCCTTGGAAGCAAGCATTTGGGTCACTTTATGCTTTTTCTCCCACACAGAAGAATATGTGGCACCAGCAGGGCGTAGATCTGGACTCCACTCATCCCCTTGTGTACAGCTGAACCTTTCTGAGAGCTCAAGACAGCAGGGATTTTGCTTCTGCAGTATACAATGTGGAAACAGCAGAGGAGAAAGGGTGTGTCTCTGCCATGAAAGAACTCAGATAGCACAGCTCTGGGAAGTGACCAGGATCAAGAGCATTGAAGGAAAACTTGTAGGTGCTTTTGGCTCCAAGTAAGAGATCCCAGCCCATGGGGTTGGCATCGGCTCCATCCAGAAAGAAGTATGTATGTGATGATTGACACCCAGAGGCTGAGGTTATACCTTGTCCTTCTCAGGAGGACCTTGAGTCCCCACTGTCTGTGTACAGAGAGTTGCAGGGGAATTACAGCAGGACAGGAAGCAAGGTTAGCTGTGTTGGGATTCTGTCGGTTTTGTTTGGGATTTATTTATTTTATGTGTATGAGTATTTTGCCTCTAGGTATGTCTGGTGCTAAAGAGGGCATTGGATTCCCTGAAACTGGAGTTAGGGGTAGTTGTGGACCACTGTGTGGATGCTAGGAACTGAACCCGGGTCCTGTGGGAGAACAGCAAGTGCTCTTAACCACTGAGCCAACTCTCTAGGCCCAGCTGTATATTTAAAAGGTTCCAGACAGGTGTTCCCATGGCTACACTTAAAGACAGCCTTCATTCTGCTGTCTATACTCGAGTTGGGGAAGTCTCTTTCCTCTTGAGTAATGACTGGGCCAGTAACTTGAGCCCAGTGGCCTTCACGGGTCTGTCGGCTTCTCCATTCACCCTGGTACCCTGACCATCTTTAGAGAGAGAGGTCCAGTCTTTGCCCCACCTACTGCAGCTGGGCCAGATTTGTGCATGACCTCGTGGACCTTATGACCCAACTGGCACTACCCTGGAACAGACTTGAGTCCTCCTCAGGCCATACCCCCTGAACCTTTTTCATATTCCAGAATCATGAAATAAACAATTGGAATTTTATGACACTGTTTTAGGATGATTTGCTACTAGCAATAGCTAACTGAGGTAAAGTAGTATTTTCCGAATCATTCAATGGTGATGTCATCTAACTATGGGATCGCTACTTGAATCTCTCTCAGCTAACTAGTGCTGTTGTGACCATCCTACAGATAAAGAATCAAGGCATGAGAGATATCCCTGAAGCATTGTGAGGTTCCTTAGCCTTAGTCTGTCCTGGGTACTCAAGCATTAATAACAGCAAGGAGTTTATGAGAATTAAGTTCTTCATCGATGTTGAAGTGATGGTGGGCAGGTGAATGAAAGCATTGTTAACCACCTTTTAGGAATGTAGTTCTAGCCCGCTTCCTTGGCAAGATGGGGAGGGCAGCGAGTCCTTGGTGGCACTAGTGGTGCCGTGGAGTCCGCTTGCTTCTGACTCGCTCCCAGGGAATCCAGCGACTTGTCGAGTTAAGTCAGACGGAGCCTCCTGTTACTAGGAAGCATGAAGTCCTGGTTGAACCCGGTTCCTGTTCACTGCTTGTTGATTTATCCTGTCACAGGTGCTTGCCACTTTGTGAGCACTGTTGGGGGGGGGGGGGTGCCAAAGCCTGCATCCCGGGACAAGGTAGATTTCAGTGAAATGCCAGGGAGATGAGCCATGGACACTGGTTGGGGGACAGAGACGGTAAGGAAAGCATTAGAGGACTAGGCCAAAAGGGAGGAAGCCGTGTGTTCTTTAAGGAAGGACATCCTTGTCGGGAAACTAAAACTAAACAGACAGGAGTGACTTGGACAAGGGCAAGGTCCCTGAGCAGCCATGGGAGGCCTTGACTTGGATGCCAAGCATCATGGAAAGCATCAACCCTTTCAATCAGCAGGGAGCAGTGCAGTGTTCAAGGGCCTCTGAGAGCCGTACATTAGAGGCATGGAACATTCCAGTGGGACAGACAGTCTAGTCAGCGTTGGTGTCTGTGGCTTGGTCATGGTGGTAGCAGAAGAGGTCAGGTGTCGGATGCAAGGTGTTGGCTTGCATGAGTCCGGAGCAGCCTGAGTGGAGGAGGAAGGAGGAAGCATGCTGGCCGCTGAATGTGGAAGAGCAGTCGGGTAGGCGCGTGTGAGAACGGTCACCATGTTGCTAACGTGAGAGCCCTGGAGATCAGAATGGGGAAGATGGAAGTGAGGATGAGAATAAGAGCAGGGGCCAGCCTGGACAGCCACAGTAATCTCTGTGAGATGACTAGTGGGGGCCAGGGCACGGTGTGGTGAGCGGTCGCCAAGTCTGACTAGTATTGAATTCAGAACGCCCTGCTTCATGGGTTGGTCATGAGCAGTGACAGCAAGAGAATTGAAGGCCCTCCTGGGAGTAGAGTCAGGACCTGTGACGGCGCCTGGGCTCTTGGGGGCAGCCGAGGCTCCCCCCACTTCTCAGCACCTACTGCTTCCCCTCTGTGCAGGTGGCTGGCTGCCCTGGAGGGAACTCTTGCCCCAGCCCTATGTGGCCTTCCTGCTCAGTTCCCTACAGCTCCTCCATTCTTGGTCACAATGTGGCCGGCAGGAGTTGAAATGCAGGGGCCAGCACTACAGCCCAGTTAGACCTGCTGCCGTTGGAGGGCTCCTCTTGTGATGTGTGTCCTCTTCAGAGGGCGCCGAGCTCGGCAGGCACCCCAAGCCTCACAGTTAGTGTGCTGACAGCAGGTGTAATAGGTTGAGGATTTGGCCCTGTTTTGTGGGAAGGGGTGTGTGGAATGAACTGTTGATGTTGCCTCAGGTGTGGGGACCTGAGAAGTGGGTGGAAAACACTTACCCTGGAGCATCCCCGTAGAAAGTAGAGTCTAGCAGGCTCTGAGCTGAGAAGGGCTCAAGATTAGGTCAGGAGCGTTCTCGGCCCAGTTTCTTCTTTCTTACCTGCATCCCTGTGAGCCAGACAGTGATGGCAGGGCCGGCCTCTGAGCTCACACCTCACCAGTCGGGGTGGCATCCCGCCTGCCGAGTGCTCAAGGCTGAGCAAGGAAAACAGGCTTGGGCAAGACATGGTGGCAGGGGGCTGTGGAAACCCAGGGGCCACACCTGGACCAGTCTGCACCAGGAGACGTGCGTGGGTAAGGTCTACAGAAGTCAAATGAGGGCACAGGACCACTGTAGCCAAGTCAGTAGAGGGAGAACTTCCTATCCATCACTTTAGCCTTGTGGGAAAATGTCAGGGTCATTCAGAGGCTGTCCCCTGGTGTGCCTAGCTCCCCTGGTGTCGGTGTCTTTCATAAGACACCCCCTCACCCCTCCCCCCCCCCCCCCCCCCCCCCCCCCCGTTGACTGGCACTCACTTCACTCATGCCCTAGTCACACCTCTCCCTTTTTCTGTTCAGGATCCAGCCCAGGAGGCCATATCGCATGTATCCTTCCGTTGTGGGGCACTTTCTCCGTGACGGTTTCTAAAGATGGTGGTCAGGAGCTCACAGCGTGCTGCTCTGTCTGTCTGTTAGGTATTCTTCTCATGGCTAGGTTGGTATTTAAATTCTGGAAAGTCTGCTGAGGTGGTGTCGCCCATGACCTCAGTCTGCAGATTTCCCAGCTGTAGGATTCCCGTTCTCCTCTTCCATCCTTTTTGTAAGAAGTGGTCACTGACTTCAGTCCACTCTCAGAGTGAGGAGCATTAGGCTCCAGTTCCCGAAGGAAGACGCTGTCACAAGGATTTGTACCCATGTGTTACAACTACAGTGCAGTAGTCTGCTTTCTGTTGCTCTAACGAAATGCCTGCGCCTGGGTAATGTGTAAAGAGAAGAGCTAAGTTTGGGAAACTGAATCTCCAAGACCAGATGCCCCCCTTTTTTCATGATTTGAGGTAGAAGTCATCATGGCAAGGAACATGTGGGAAAGGGGTCGATGGTGAGGTAGGAAACCAGACAGTGAGGAGCTGGCAGGCTTGCTTTTTTAAAATAATATTTGTGAGAACTAACTGGGGTCTCACAAGAACTTAGTTCTATTGGAGAGCACACCCTGTGACCTCTTCACAGTGAAGGCCAGGTGGCCAAGCTTCCAACACATGCACCTGAGCTGCGTTCACACCTTCCAGGGCATAGTCCGCAGTAACTAACAAACTCAGGAGGATGCTGTTGGTGCTTCCTCCTGGCCTGTAGCGACCACTGTGGCATTCTAATGAAAATTCTTGTATTTGTCTTCCCTTTGTCTGTTTCGACAACAGTCTGTCAGCATGAACTCAGGGTATCCATTTACCATCTGGTCTAGAGCACTGTTGTGATTCCGTGTGTTTTTTTCAAGTTGCTGCTGCCTTCCAGGCAGACTCCTGCATTCTCTCTGCCTCCTTTTGAGCTTCCTCTCTGTGCTTCATCACGCTGCAGGCTCTCTGTCTTTCCTCAGGCAACTCTGAACCCTTCTGCAGGAGAACAGTGTTAGACTTGGGTCTAGACTTGGGATGTGCGGCTGCCTCCTGTTCTGCTGTCAGCTAACATCACGCATCTGTAGCCCCACACATATGCACAGCTGTGTTCCCGTGTGCGTGTCTCTGACCCAGGTCGACACCCAGGGTCCACACAGGCTCCTGTTTCCTTTGTCCTTTCTTTACAGTGAACTGGCTGCTCTGTGGAGTCTGTGTTGCGGAGGCCTGTACTTTGAGGCTTCTCCCTGCAACCAGACTCTGTCACTTTGCTGGTCCCAGAGACCCTGTGTTTCCCCAGTTTCTCCCATGTAGGGCTCTCCTCACCCCTGGGCCATCATTTCCTGCCTCTGCTGGTATTGTCTTCTCCTGGCCCTGAGGCCTGGTAATCAGCCTCTGCCCCTGCTGGTCCTTGGGCCCTAATTTCTGCCTGCTGCCTCACCCTACCCTCTCTCAGAGTGGCCCTTGCATGCTCACCAGCCCGCTCAGCCTGTCCGCTGGAGCTTCCACCTCCCTCTGTCACTCAACCTCATCCACTGCGATTCTTTCCCGATCCCAACCCCCTTTCCGGCCCAGTATAACTGGTGTAAGGAAGAGTTATCTGAAGAAGTTGGATAGTGTTTAGCCACTAGGATAAGAGCCTCCAGGAACTGCTGCATTACTGCAAGGCCCTAGAGTGGGAGGGGAAAGCGGTGTGTCACAGTCGGGCCTGCAAGGCCTCTTGAAACACATCTACACATCAGCTCCTGTCCCTTACACACCACTGCCACAGTGCCAGCTGTCCCACTAAGCATCTCCAGATGTCACCTGACTTGCACCAGTGTCTCAGCATCTGGATAGCTGACGGGTTCTTTGGGTATTGGCCGCCGTGAGGATAGCAGGTTGGTGTCCATGACTGTTACTGTGGCCACTTGGGCTGTTTCAGAGTGAGCCTCGTGGTGGACACTTGTTATGACAGTGACTGCCGGCAAGGTGTGGCGAATCAGGCCTGTCCCAGCACTTGAGAGGCAGAGGCAGGAAGATCATAAGGTTGAGGCCAGCTGGTCTCAGAAGCCCAAATTGCAATGATAACTGCCTACTCCAGGACAGGTTCTCCAGACCAAGCAGTCCTGAGCCCTTCGCAAGCTTGCAGTCACTGCTTAGTTTTCCCACAGACACACTGGGAATAGAACCCGGGCCTGGAGCCTCAGCCACACCACAGCCAAGATTCAGTCACCTTGAAACAGCCCAGTGGGTATTCACCTTTCCTTTCCCGGTTCTCAGTGAGGCATTTGGAGTTTAAACTTATCACCTGTCTTTCGCTGAAGAGAGGGCAGAGAGATGACTGCAGCTAAGAAGAGCACATGGAGCTCATAACTCGACCTCCAGAGAGCACAGCGCCCTCTGCTGGCCTCTGCAGGCCCAGAACACATGTGGGGCACATACATACATGCAAGCAAAACCTTCATACACAGAAAATATTTTTCAAAAAACAGATATCGTGGGTCAGCTTTAATCCTAGTGATTGGGAGGCAGTCAGGCAGAGCTCTGAATTCAGTTCTTGCCTGGTCTACACAGAGAGTTCCAGGCCAACTGGGAGCTACCCAGTGAGACCTGTCTCCAAAAGGAGAGAGAGAAAAGACAAGGTCTCCTGTAGCATGGCTCATTGTGTGGTCTGACCTTGCCTCCGGGTTCTCCTGCCTCTGCCTCTGGGCAGGCTGGGCCCAAGACCTGGGCCTCTGCACCAGGCTCAAGCTTTCAGGTTCCGAATCTGAAGGCAGCTCTCTGGACCCTGGGTGCCAGTTAGCCACTCCCCTCCTTGATACCTGTGAGAGGAGGGGTCGCCTTTCGGAGGAGCTTCAATGCCTTCCTTCACCAGTGGCTGGAACTTTTCAGAGTCCCCAGTTGTCCTGAAGAAAACAGGATACTCCCTTCGTCTTAGGGAAACTTTCAGACACACAGAAGCCTCACACCCCTGTATCCCCAAAGCCCCCTTCATCTCTTCTGCTCTTTCATCCCCTGCTCAGACGGCAGAGCAAACTCACATATGTTTCATAGAAGAATCTTTGTTTGTTTGTTTTTGTTTTTGACACAGTCTCAGTGTAGACCAAGCTGGTCTTGAACTCACAGAAATAAGCCCGCCTCGGCCTTCCAAGTGCTGGGATTAAAAGTGTGTGCCACCATGCCTGGCTAATGGAATGACTTTTTAAAGAAAGGCTCACCAGGATTCTCTGACCCAAGTTACTCCTTTGCTGGCCAGCTGAGTACCTTCCTAGTCCTCTGTCCCCTTTATCCCACTTTTCTGAGCATGGTGTCATGTCGCCCTGGAGATCTTCCTGTAATCTTATGCTTGGGGCCTGTCTCCTTGCCTCTGTACGGCCTGAAAGTGATCCATCTTAACAGCAGGCCAGGTTGCTTGGCAGTCCTGTCTCCTGCAGTAGGACATTTAATCTGCTCATGGCTGCTTGCCACAGTTGGGGCCTCTTCCCTTATTTGGCTTAGTTTCTGGGTCCCTGTCCACCCTGGCCAGGTCAGGCCTCCTGGGATGCCCCTCGCTCACGGTGACTGTGAAGCACATGGCATCCACACTGGTCAAAGGGAGCATGGATGATGACTGTTGTCTGCCTGCTGTGTCCCCAGCACCACCCAGACCACCCACCATGGGGCCTGGCACTCAGTGCTCAGGGACCAGGTGTGGAGTGAGTGACATTAGGATGATGGATGGAGGGATGGATGGATGGATGATGGAAGGATGGATGGATGGTTGCCTCGCTCAGTAACTAGGCACTTAGCACGAGAGCAATAGGCAGCCACAGAAGTGTTAGCAGAACTGGCCCATTTCCTCAGTCTTGAATGTGCATTTGACTTCTCTGGGATCTGGAAAGGGCCCAAGATACCACACTTCTAAAGGGCCCAGGATGTGACGGCCTGGCATAGTGAGGGCCTGGCTGTACTGTTCAGTCATTGGCCACCAGGATCAGTGTGGCTTGGAGCACTTGAGAATATGGCTTGTGTGAATTGAGATATATTTTAAGTGTAAAATACCCACCTGATTTGAAAGATGTGGTACAAAAAATAATTTTTTATATTGCTCACATGTTGATATGGTAATATTTTGGATATCTTGGGTTAAATAAAATATATTATTAAAATTAACTTTACTTATATTGTTTTTATTTTTATTATGTGGCTACTAGAAAATTTAAAATTAGGGCCAGCAAAATGACTTAGCAGATGACAATGCTTGTTGCCAAGCCTGGGGACCTGAGTTCAAAGCCCCAGGACCCACATATGGAAGGAGAGAACCAGCGCCCTCAAGTTATCTCTGACGTCCATACAGGTGCTGTGGCACATGACATTCGCACCCAAAAATGTAAATTTTAAATCAACAAAATTTTAATAATAAAATTGGGATTACATTGGCCGTTTGTGTTTTGGCTGTTCTGCTGAGCCACGCTGGTCCAGGGTACTCTGGACTCCCTGTCGTGGCTGCTTTTGGTGTGTGTTCTTTTCGGTGCATTCTTCTTGCTTCTCCTCCCAGCTGCTCGTTCCAGGTGTCTGAATTTGCCATTCGTCTGTCTCTTCCTGGGTAGGCGTGACACATGCCTGTACTCCCAGCCCTCTGGGAGGCTAGGACAGCAAGATGACAGTTTTGAGGCCACCGTGGGCTACATGAGATCCTGTCTCAAAACAAACAAAAGGTCTCATCCAGAGATTTCCCCACGGTCTTCCCAAGGAAGCTCTCAGGAGCTTGTACTGGACTTGAGTTCCCCTACCCTCCAGCCCTCTGTCAGCATCTATGTGTATCACGTGTGGAAGTGTCCATGCGCTTTCATGTATGTCAATGTTTATCTTCATGTGTGGAGGTGTCCATCCATTTTCATGCACGAGTTTCAATATCTGTGTGTGTGTCCTCACGTGTGGAGAAGTCCATGTATTTTCATGGACGTGAGTTAGCATCGAGGGTCTCTCACTTGAACCCAGCTTGCTCCCGGGATCCCTTTCCCTGCCTTCCAGTCCCTGGAACAGTCACCCAGTTTAAAGTCACCAAAAAATAACCTGCCAGTTAGGAGCTGGTTAAATGACTCGGTGTTTAAGAGCAATTGTTCTTGCAGAAGACACACAGGTTTGGGCCCCAGTACACACATGACTGTTAACAACTGTAAGTCCAGTTCAGGGGATCTGATAGCCTCTTCTGACCACGAGGCACATATACATGCAGGCAGAGCACTCATAAGCATAATATCCATTTTTTTCCTTTGATATTCTTCTGTTAGTCATTGACATATGTCCAGTTATATTCAGTGTGTGTGTGTCTGTGTGTGTGTGTGCAAGACAATCTCAGGTGTTCCTCTGGAGCTGGCCACCTATTTTTCTGGATTTATTATTTATGTGTCTTTATGAATGTGACTGTGGAGGCCAGAAGAGGGCATTGGATCACCTGGAACTATAGTTAGGCAGTTGTGAGCCAACCTAGGTCCTTGGTAAGAGCTACCCATCAGCAGCCCCACCCTTGAGTGTCTTAACTCTTATGGCCCACTGCTGTCCTGCAGTGTATTTTGATGGGTGCTGTCACTTTGCTTTGATTGGTTTCCTTGCTACTTTGAAATCTGTAGGCTTTTATTTCATTGTCGAGGAAGGAGATGGTATGCATGAGTGGGCACCAGTGCAAGAGCCATGGAGGCCAGAGGTGTCAGCTCCCCTGGAGCTCATCTTCCAGGAGGTTATGAGCTGCCTGGTTTGTGCTGGGAACTGAATGCAGGTCCTCAGAATGTATGTGGTGCTCTTAACCAGAGTCATCTCTCCAGCCTATGTCAGTTTTGAGAAGCCTAACAACCGGGAAACACCCAACCCAGACCCCAGACACCAACAGCAATTGCAGTGGAGAGGCAGGCCAGTTTAGCTAGCTCAAATGAAATCAGTGGGAGGTGTCACTGTGCTCATTCCTGAAAGGATGCTCTGACCTCACAGCCCTGGACTGACCTGGGGCAGGGCCCACACATTTGCATTTCCCAGGAGGACTGAGTGATGCTGAGTGACTGGTCCTCTCAGTGCAACAGGGCATTTATTAGGTGATGGAAATGCGTGTGTGCAGGTAGAGTGGACTTCTGTGAGTTCAAAGCCAGCCTGGTCTATAGAGCGAGTTCCAGGACTGGCTCCATAGCTACTGAGAAACCCTGTCTCGAAAAAACAAAACAAAACAAAATATATAAAATGCTGAGTGGTGGTGGCACACGCCTTTAATCCCAGCACTCAGGAGGCAGAGACAGGCAGATCTCTCTGAGTTTGAGGCCAGCCTGGTATACAAAATGTTGTGTCTATGGGGGTCACGCAAAGATGGGGACAGACCACCAAAGTCTATTAAACCAGAAGCAAACTGTATTCCAGGAAGAAAGTTAAAAATTAAAAAATCTCCATGGGGCACAAAAAGCTCATCAGCTAGCTGAGACCACAGCCAGAGATGGACTTGTAAGGCTGTGGCAGAGGCCGGTTTCTAAACTCCCCCTTTTTATAGCAAGATGCAAGAGCATTCATTAGGCATAAACAAAGGAATGTTTACAATCTGGAGGTAAAACTCAGATTCAAATTGCCTTTTTTTTTTTTTTTTACAATTTTCACTTCCAGAGTTTACTGGTGTTTGTATTTAGTCTATTGTTTTTCCCTAGCGCTCCCTGATGGTGTTTACCAAAGCTCTGCACTCCCCTGACACTGCCGGTTTTGTGTAGCAGGGAAGGGTATGGGAAAATGCACAACTCAAAAGTCAGGTATACCCCATCATTTAAAAGTTAACTCAGCTCATATCTGTTGTTAATTACTGGTGGGGATGGCAGGGTGTTATCTTAGGGCTAACTCTCAGTTTGCAGAGGTACACTTGGTCTTGTAAACAGAGCAGCCAGTTGTAAAATGAAATAACCCACTGCTGTCGATAGATTCTTAAGCAGCTGAGAAAATGACCCACTGTGACAATCGATCCTTAAACTGCCGAGAAAGCTGTTGGTAGTTTGTCTGGGTTTCCGACTTTCTATGTCTTTCTTTCTACATGCTAATCTCTGGTACCTACATTTCTATATTCTTATTTCTAGACCCTTCACAAAGGAGGTTCTAGGGCTACACAGAGAAACCCTGTCTTTAAAAAAAAAATTCTTTAGGGCCTCTTTATGTAGCCCGTACTGTCCTGGAACTACCTACATCACAGTTTGCTGTCCTCCTGCCCAGTTTCCAGGCCTCAACACAGGGCCAGTTACCTACAAGCTCCAAAAGGTTAACTGTGATACACTGACCTGTGGGCAACTCCTTGACTGTAGATAGAAGGACTTGGCTCCAAAAGGCTCAAACCAAATGAAATCCATTTCTCACCCAGCCAGCTAGACATAGAGCACATGGTATAGAACAGACAAGCAGACACGCGTGTGCACGCGCGCGCGCGCGCGCGCGCACACACACACACACACTAATGAAATGGGGCTGGAGAGATTGCTCAGCAGTTAAGAGCACTTCTTGCTCTCACAGAAGACCTACTTTAGTTCTCAGCACCCACACAGTGTCTCACAGCTGCCTCTAACTCCAGTTTCAGGGTTCCAGTGCCCTCTTCTGACCTTAGAGGACACCAGGCACATGCATGGTTCACATATACACTTGCAGACAAAACAATTATACACAGAAATTAAGTTTTTTAAAAATTTTAATTTTCTTGCTGGGCTGTGGTGATGTATGCCTTTAATCCCAGCACTTGGGAGGCAGAGGCAGGCGGATCTCTGGGATTTTGAGGCCAGCCTGGTCTACAAGAGCTAGTTCCAGGACAGGCTCCAAAGCTACAAGAAACCCTGTCTCGAAAAAAAAAAATAATTGTCTACGTAGGAAGGAGAAAAAGACGAGAGATCTCCTGAGTAAATTGGGAGTGTGGGGGTCATGGGAAAACGTGCTTTTCATCTGAACAGAGTTCTCTAAATAAATAAATCTTCTTAGCTTTCTTAATACCTTAACATTTTGTTCATTGTCCTTAACAATTGGGTAAATGCTAATTGTTAAGAATGTTTGGTTTCATCTGAGAACAGATGCTGGAAAGGATGCTGATGAAGGACGCGCTCCTTCAGTTTGTGGGATTGTAAACCGGATGGCTGCTATGGATATTAGTGTGGATAATTCTCAAAAGGCCAAAAATGGCTAACACAGACAAGTATTATGGCCTAATATAAGTTATAAAAGTTATAAGAAGCCTGAGTTAATAGGCCAACCAGTTTATAGTTAATGTAGACCTCTGTGTGTTTCCTTGGGGCTGAAGGGCTGCGGGACCAGGCGGGACAGAAACTTGCGTCCACACTAAGTGAACTTGGAAAGCCTTGAGAGTTCAGCAAGCCTGAACAAGAGCCAAAGGCCAGAGAGCCTGCAGGAGCCTGGGGCATAAAGTCAGGGTCTGGCAGCTGTCAGAGGGAATGGACAGGGGTCCGGTGAGGAAAACAGGTGCAGTGCAGGAAATAAGTTCCTCAGAATGACTGTCCAGTCTGAAAAACATTAGAAACAAGTGAATACAAGTTATATAGAATCTATTGAACTCATCACAGCTCCACCCGAAAGGATGAATACTCCTCAAAGGTGTTACTGTTTGTTAGTACATTCCTGACTAAAACTACAGCTTAGCTTTTCAGAATGACAACCCAGTTAGAAGGACTAGGAAGTGAAACTCACACATGCTCATAAACACACAAACACAGAGAGAGAGAGAGAGAGAGAGAGAGAGAGAGAGAGAGAGAGAGACTAATGTCCCCAAAATTGTTGCAGAAAGGACACAAGAGGGAATAAACTCATTTCCCAGAACATGCTAGTAAAAATGAGACTGGAATCCCACAAATCATGTATACAGCTGTGACCAAATGACCATGACTCTTTACATTAAAATAGTGCTTTTCCCGCTGGTGAGACTGCTCCACTTATACAGAATATTCACAGATGTGAACAAGATGGTGTTCATTACATTGTTAGTCAGTGTGCACAGGAGAACCATATGACTCGTCTGTAACAGTCCATTCTAACAGAGACACATGTAGCGTGCATTATGGACATCAATGTAAAAAATGTCTAATATAAAATAGAAAAATCTGTATGCATAGTCAAGCAGTAGTATCACACACCTTTAATCCCAGCACCGACAGGGAAGAAGGCAGGTAGATCTCTCTGAGTTTGAGGCCAGCATGGTATGCAGAACAAGTTCCAGGACAGGTTCCAAAGCTACTGAGAGAAACAGTTTCAGAAAGAAAAAAAAAAGAAAAAAAAATCTGTATGCTTAAAATAGCTATTTCATTATACTTATGTATAGAAGTGATTAATTATACCTTATAATGATGGCTTTGAAGCTTCTAAGGGATTCAAATATAAATTCAAATTCAAATATAAATCCTAGATATGTTGTTACAATAAGGAATTCCATGTGAAAATAAATCTCTTATTAAGAATGATGCAACAGAAGTGGCTTTTAAAATGACGCAGTCCATTGGATCCTCTTCTTTTGTGCTTGGCTTCCTCAAACATGCCCATGTCCTCTACCAACAAGGCCAACCAAGCACAGCAGTTCCCTCCCAGCCTAAACAAAGACGTGCTGCGGAGCAAAACATGACGGACATGTGTTCAAGCAAAAGGCGTAAGAGGGCAGGAAGAGATGGCGCAGCAAGAAAAGGTGCGTGTCTCCACACGGAGAACAAAGCCACAAAAGTGTCCTCTGCATGCATTTCCACGTATGAGTCAACACACCTGTGCCCATCTGCACACACACACACACACACACACACACACACACACACTAGAATGCACGAGTAAAGAGTAATTCGATGGTCTACATCCACGGTCTCTCTCAGTCACCATTACCCTCTTATCAATCAATCCCGGCATCATTTGTTGAGTTGGCAGGATCAGAACACAGGGCATATGATTTAGTCACATGATCTAATTCAAATTGTATATCAAACCCGTCCTTAAGCAATTATTGAAACTGTGCCCTTAAGGAACAAATTCATATGAAAAAGTAGGAATTAGCAAAGAAAACCCAAAAAGATCTCCTGAGTAAATTGGGAGTGTGGGGGTCATGGGAGAGGGCAGACCAGGAAGGGCAGAGAAAGAGGGGATCAGAGAAAAATGTATAGCTCAATAAAAACAATAACAGATTCACCACAATGCCCAGCAAAATTCCTCAAAGACCTCGAAAGAATGGTACTCAACTTCATTTGGAAAAGCAAAAAACCCAGGATAGCCAAAACAATCCTGGGCAATAAAAGAACTTCTGGAGGCATCACAATCCCTGACTCTACTACAGAACTACAGTACTGAAAACAGCCTGGTACTGGCATAAGGACAGGAGGACCAATGGAACCGAATAGAAGACCCGGATATCAATCCACACTCCTTCGAACACCTAATATTTGATAAAGAAGCAAAAAAATATCAAATGGAAAAAAGAAAGCATATTTAACAAGTGGTGCTGGCATAACTGGTTATCAACATGTAGAAGAATGAAAATAGACCCATTTCTAGACCATGCACAAAACTCAAGTCCAAATGGATCAAAGACCTCAACATAAAGCCAGCCACACTGAACTTTATAGAAGAGAAAGTGGGAAGTACACTTGAACGCATTGGCCCAGGAGACCACTTCCTAAATATAACCCCAACAGCACAGACACTAAGAGAAACAATTAATAAATAGGACCTCCTGAAACTGAAAAACTTCTGTAAAGCAAAGGGCACAGTTAACAAGACAAAACGACAGCCTACAGAATGGGAAAAGATCTTCA
>NW_026068177.1:74750-77198 GCF_014885135.2 Alexandromys fortis | reverse complement strand
ATCATGGGAAAATTAAAAAAAAATAAAAACAATAAATATTTTTAAAGCTACTCAAGATGCCTAGAGCATAGCCTGGGGCTCTTTAAATGAGGTCTAAAGGAAGGCGATGTTAGCTACTAAAGGGTGTGAATTAGTTGTCCTTTTTAGTTGTTTTTGTTTTTTGAGACAGGGTTTTTCTGTGTAGCTTTGGAACCTGTCCTGGAACTTGTTCTTGTAGAGGTGGCTGACCTCAAACTCACAGAGAACCACCTGCCTCCCAAATGCTGGGATTAAAGGTGTGTTCACCACTGCCCGGCTCTTTTTTTCTTTCTTTTTTAGACAGAGTCTCTCAGCCTAGTCCTGACTGTTCGGAAACTCTATAACCTTGAACTCTGAGGTCCCCTTGCCTCTGCTTCCCAAGTGCTAGGATTAAAAGTTGGCACCAGCATGCCCATTTGATTAATAGATTAAGGTTATATGATAATTCTTCTACTGCATATGTCCCATAATGCATCTGACTTTAATCGTGTGCATTCTCGGCTTTCACAGAATTGTTAGTAACTAGAAGATGCTCCCTAATAAGTGTTCACTTGTGGACACTTTTATTCCCCCCTTATCCCTCATATACCCAGACCCACCAGTTCAGGCTGGATAGGCCTTTCTGGTCTCATACAAAGACGTAAGAAAAAGACAATTGAACAGAATCTAATTATGACGGTGATGAAGGGAAGGAAACAGTTACCCCCTTGTTCAGAAAAGGGTGTGCACGCAGATGGGTGCAGGTGTGGGCTCTCTGTTAGGTGCTCATGCCCTAAGAGCCTCAGGCTGAGACATGCTTTATTGGTTAGAAAAGGCAAATAGCCGTGTGGCCGGGGGTGGTGGGACACGCCTTTAATCCCAGCACTCAGGAGGCAGAGACGGGCAATCTATGTGAGTTCACGGCCAGCCTGGTTTACGGAGTGAGTTTCAGGACAGGGTCCAAAGCCTGCCTAGACCCAAGTGAGGGGTTCAGAGTGTGACTCTAGCCCCTGCCTAGAATCCCCCAGTGAGGGGCTGGGGTGTGGCTCAGTGGTAGAGCTCCTGCCTAGAATCCCCCAGTGAGGGGCTGGGGTGTGGCTCAGTGGTAGAGCTTTCACCGATTTTCCGGAGACTCTGAGTTCAATCCCCACTGCTGGGGAAGAAAATAACCAACAAGTAGAAGATGGTAACAAATGACTGGTACCCCAGTTCTTTTTCCTCCGTAACACTCGCTAGGGTAAGCCTGGGAACGAGTTTCTAACAAGAGCTGTGGTCAAGTTGATGCTGCTGACCCAGGGAGTCCCACTGTGACAATCACAAGATGGGGTGCTCCGGGTCCTGGTCTTCAGCCCCCGCCTGGTGGTTCTTCAGTCACCTCAGGTGATCCGCAGTCGATGTTTTCCCTGACTCAGGCCTCTGTCCCCTCCTCTCCCTCCCGTCTGGCATCAGCTGTCATGGTTGGATTCCCACAGCGGGTAACTGGAGCTCGGAACCCGGCTTTCCGCTAAGCGTCGCCCCAGCCTCCACCTGTTCAGGGCACCTGATTGATGGCTCCCTCCACCACGGCTGCTCCTTTTTTGGCTGCTTTCAGAACTGTCTCCAGCTTTCTTATATAAGTAGACACCTTTCTTCCAACCCCTGGGAAGCTGCAGTTACCACATCATTCCTGGAACACCAGCTGTCCCACTCCAGTCCTAATTCAATTCCCAGGGGACCCGCTAAAACGAACGGTCTTAAATAAAGAGCCAATTAAACCTCCTCCAAGAAGTAACTCGGCCTTCCTGGCTGGGGCTGGAAGGTCAGTATGGCTGGGGCTCCGAGCATGAGCAAGGGTGACCGGGGTCAGGTTGAGGGTGGAACGAAGTGTGCAGGTTCTATGGGTCTGTGAGGAGAGCTCGAGATTGAGCCTGACCGTGGTCTTTGCTTTGCTTTTCCTCTTTGTTTTCCCTGTATTTTACCTGCAGGTGTATGTCTGTAAATTAGTCTAGTCAGTTCCCAGAGAGGCCAAAAGAGGGCGTCAGATTCCCTAAGACTGGTGATACTGGCGGTTGTGAGCTGCCACTAAACCCAGGTCCCCTTAACTGCTGAACGGCTCCCCAATCCCTCGTTTTGTTTTGTTATTTGGTTGGTTTTCCTGGTGTTCTTGTTTGTTTTGGTTTTGGTTTTTCAAAACAGAGTTTTTCTGTGTAACCCTGCTGTCCTGGAACTCGCTCTGTAGACCAGGTTGTCCTCACAGAGATCCGCCTGCCTCTGCCTCCCGAGTGCTGAGATTAAAGGCGTGCGCCCAGGTGATTGTTTATTTTTTATCATTAAAAATGTTATTCCTTTATAATTTTATACTGTATTTTGTATCATATTTTGTGTTCCCCAGAACCTCCCCTACCCAGCTTCATGTCCTATTTCTCTTAAAACAACAACAACATCAACAACAGCTGGGCGGTAGCGGCACAA
>NW_026068177.1:62317-64163 GCF_014885135.2 Alexandromys fortis | reverse complement strand
AAAAAAAAAAAAAAAAAAAAAAAAAAAAAAAAAAAAGTCTCAAAAAACAAAAAGCAAAAAAACAAAACAAAACAAAAACAAATCCCATGGGACCAGGGAGATGTCTCCGTCAGTAGTTAATGTGCCTGTGAGTCTCGTAGTCAGGTGCTGGTGGCACACACCTTAAACCCCGGCACTCAGAAGGCAGGGATAGGCGGATCTCTGTGGGTTCAAGGCCAACCTGGTCTACAGAGTAAGTTCCAGGACAACCAGGGCTACACAGAGAAACCGTCTGGAAAGACAAAAACAACAACAACAAAAAAGAAAACCTGAGTTTGGATCCTCGGTATCCGTATAAAAGCCAGAGGTGGCAGCATGCATGTAACCCAGCCTTGGAGGGCCAGAGACAAACGGATTCCCAAACTCAGTGACCAGCCAGGCCTAGCCTAATCAGTGAGCCCCGGGTTCAATGAGAGACCCTGTCTCAAAAATAAAGACACCGTAAGGCTCCAGGAGCACATACATGCATGTGAGCAGCAAGCATGCATCCCCAAAGCCACGTGCAGTGCCTCACCTGCAGTTCCCAGGACCGCGTTGGGAAGCTCACAACTGCTTGGAACTCCAACTTCAGAAAATCTGAAGCCTCTGACCCCCATGGGTATCTACATTCAGATAAACATAGCCACATACGCATGCACACACTCACACACACACACACACACACACACACAAAAAACACGATCATAAATAAAACATTTAAAAATAAAAATAAACTTTTTAAAACAAATTTGCAATCGTGGGGCTGGAAAAAACAAAACAACCAAGTCAAATGTTGAGGAGTTTGTGGACCCTTGGAAAAAGACCACAGACTCAATCTAATTATAATTAATGATTTGTTGATTGGCTGCTAGCCGACTGAACCATCACGGGAACCAAACTTGAGACTGCCATGGAGGAGAGGTTTGGGGAAGGACTTTTAAAGGGGAAAACCACATGAAGACCTTTAATATCTACGCAAACAGGTAAAATCTGTTCTGTTCTGCCAAGTTAAGTGGTAAGACAACTCAAAACAACCTTTGGGGATCTGCGTAAGCAAGTTACAAAAAAAAAAAGCAGTTAGTCATAGCATAGCAAGGAGATAGTAACGGCTGTGCATTTTTGGATGGGGTTACCAGGAACTTACCTTCCAGGGCCTGGAGTCGGCTCAGTGGGCACAATGATGGTGCCTAGCACACAATGAAACTTTAGCCAAAGCGCAAGTTCTGTAGAGGAGCCAACAGTAGAACTCGCAGGAAAATGTTATTCAAACTTCCAGAGAGCGATTACATAGTCCAAAGAACTTAGAGAAAAAAGAATGAGGCAAAACGAGCAAAGCCCCAACACCACCCCCCCCCCCGAAAATGTGGATATCATTATGGAGAACAGATTCCCGCCATGAGAGGAGAGGGAGAAACGGCAGAAACTGATTCTAAGATATACCCGAAGCAGGTGTGACAGCTCACGCCTGCAGTCCTAGCCGTTTCAGAGGCTGAAGCAGGTAGGTCAAGCCATGCTACCTCGGACTACCATCTCCCAAAATATGATTTTAAAAGTACAGCTGAAAGCATCCAGATGGATCGAAGAACTAGTGGTTATGTTATACCTATCCACAAAGATCAGCGAGCTCCCAGGAGAAAAGCAATGGAGGAGGGCAGAGGGTAGCTCAGTGGCTAGGAGCATTGCTGGGCTGGGCGGTGGTGGCACATGCCTTTAATCCCAGCACTTGGGAAGCAGAGGCAGGTGGATCTCTGTGAGACCATCCTGGTCTATAAGAACAAGTTCCAGGACAGGCACCAATGCCACACAGAGAAACCCTGCCTCAAAAATC
>NW_026068177.1:36097-54010 GCF_014885135.2 Alexandromys fortis | reverse complement strand
ACACATGTCCCTGTGTCTGTGTGGGTCATTGCTGTGCACACACATGTCCCTGTGTCTGTGTGGGTCATTGCTGTGCACACACATGTCCCTGTGTCTGTGTGGGTCATTGTTCTGCACATCTCACCCCAGTGAAATCTCAGTCTACGGCTAAAGCATAAAACCCAATAACTTTTTATATAGGACACTTGCCGAGCCATAACCACAGTGAAAATCATGACTTCTCTGGATATCTGAGAACTTTCTGGAACCTAAAGATTTATAGGTAGTTATTCACCCAAAATAGAGGGACACAAGAACCCCCAATTTCCAACATGTGTCTGTTTCTAGTGTTCTGTGAGAACTGTCACCACCCTGATGGAGCAGAGCCGCAGCAGCGTCCTCCCTAATTCCATCTATGCCAGAGAAAAGATGGGAAGGACCAAGTTCTAGCTCAAGTTTAAAAGCCCTGAGCTAACGTTTTTGTTCTCAAAAGGCTCCTGAAATCTTCTAGATCTCGTGTTTCATTGTGGAAAAACTATGAGATCAAACTTTAGATGGCAATGTTTTCTCTTTTCTCCCCCACCTCCCTACCCCTTGATTCTTAGAATGGAACCTTCGTGCCTTGTGTATGTAGGCAGGGGCTCTACCACTGAGCCACACCCCAGCCCCTCACTGGGGGATTCTAGGCAGGGGCTCAACCACTGAGCTACACCCCAGCCCCTCACTGGGGGATTCTAGGCAGGGGCTCTACCACTGAGCTACACCCCAGCCCCTCACTGGGGGATTCTAGGCAGGGGCTCTACCACTGAGCCACACCCCAGCCCCTCACTGGGGGATTCTAGGCAGGGGCTCTACCATGAGGCAGAAGGATCATGAACTAGAGACTAGATTGGACTTAACACAGTATGAGTTTGTCCCAAGAAGGGCAGGACGGGGCTGAACATTCTCTGCAAACCTCCCAGCCTGCCCCAGGCCAGGAAGCAATGCCAGCCATCTGGGTAGGGTGGAAAACTGAAGATTAATTGCCCAGTTTTCAAAAATGCCTCAAGAATCCTTCAGTATTTTTTCTGCCTAGGACCTTGGACAAGACCAAGTCTAGGTGGGATAGGACATCTTCTGAGGTGTCTGTTTGCCCCTGGCCTCTATCCGTCTGGGACACATACGGTGCCATTAACAGTCTCCAACATGATTCTTCCTCCCCTGTCTCCCCATGTGTACCTGAGGGGGCGGGTACCCAGTGAACATGTATGTGCGTGCGAGTGCAGGCTGGGGTTTAGCACTGACTCTCGTCTTCAATAGCTCTCTATGTTATTTTTTGAGGCAAAGTCTCTCACTGAACCTAAAGGTCACCGATACAGGTAACCTAGCTTCCAGCAGGTCTCAAAGGTCCTCCAACTCCACCTCCCCAGCTGAGGGACCACAGGTACAATCCACACCTGGGACTCCAAACTCATACTCACTTGCAGAGCAAACTTTACCAAACAAGTCCTTTCTCAGAGCCGAGATGTGGTATTTTGTTGTATGTAGTTTTGAGTGGTGGTGAGGATAGGTCAGGCACCACTACTGAGCTGCAGCTCTAACCCTTGCCGTTTTGTGTTTTGTTTTGTTTACTTGCTTGATGATTTGAGACGCTGCAGCCCTGGCTTTTCTGTCTGGAACTCATGCAGATTCCTCTCCCTCAGCCTCCCCAGTGCTAAGACCACAGGCATGCACCCCCACATCTAACTCCCAGCCCTGATGGGTGTGGGGGGTTTTGTTTTTAGGATTTAGGATATACACGGGTTTTTGCCTGCATGGACGTCTGAGAGCCGTGTGCATTCAGTGCCCTTAGGGGCCAGAAGAGAGCGTCAGATCTCCTGGAGTTACAGTTGTTTCTGAACTGCTGTGTGTGTGCTGGGAATCCAACTATGGTCCCCTCTAGGAGTCATTTCTCCAGCCTAGAGAAACAGTCTGGTTTTGTAATTCAGGTTGGCCTCACACTGGTAATCCTGCCTCCTCCTCCCTATACTGGGATTACAGCTGAACTTCAGTCAGGTGTGGCTCTTGTGTCTCCATCCCGCAATCCTTAAGGGTCCCAAACAACCCAGGCCACCCAGCCGTACCTCAAGTCTCTCTCGCTGCCCTTAGACTAGTCTTCCTGAGCATAAATAGGAGCTCTTTGTCGCCTCCCAGTGGCTACTTTTGCACACTGCATGTTTTCTAACCCCAGTCCCTGAGCTGGCTAAGGACTCAGGACCGCGGTTAAGAATTTAGGTTGCTCCCACTGGGTTTTGATCCTACTTCATGTTCTGGCTTTGTAGGAGCCTAGCCAGTTTGGATGTTCACCTTCCTAGACCAGGATGGAGGGGGGAGGACTTTGGACTTTCCACAGGGCAGGGAACCCTGACTGCTCTTCAGACTGGAGAGGGATGGGGAGAGGAGTGGGGGGAGGGGGAGAAGGGTGGGAGGAGGGGGAGGGAAAAGGGAGACGGGAGGGAAGTGGGAGGCGGGAGGAGGCGGAAATTTTTTTTTCAATAAAAAAAAAAAAGAGAAAGAAAAAAAAGAAAGAATTTAGGTTGCTCCTGACCCTGGTGAACGCAGAAGAACCACTCTTAGCCAAGAAAATCTGGTATTCAAGGGAAAGCAACACTTGAATTACGCTTTCGACACTGACACTCACAAGACTCCAGAAGGCGTTGGTTCATACAGAGAAATCAGGAGTCATGGGACCCAGGAGCCCGCTAAAAAGCAACAACCCACCTGCCGCGCCAACACACCTAAGAATAGACAGCTCTGGAAAATTGGGCTCATATTTGGCCAGTGTTTACAGCGGCAACAAACCCAAGCAAAGTCACAAAACTGGGCATAGTGTTGTGTTCCCACCATCCCAGCATTTTGGAGGTGGAGGCGGGGGAGCTAGTTTAAGACCAGCCTCACCAACACTGAAAGTTTGAAGCCAGCTTGTTTGAAGTTTGAAGCTACCTTGTCTCAAAATTAAATTAGCAAGCCAAGCACAGTAGCATGCATGCCTAATCCCAGGACTTGAGAGGCAGTGACATGGGTAGAGGCAGGGGGCATGCTGAGCCAGCCTGGTCCACATGCACAGTTCCAGGACAGCCAGGGCTACATAATGAGACCCTGAATGAATAAATAAATAAATAAATAAATATCAAATAGAGAGCTAGAAGACCAGATAATTGAAGTCACTGGAATTGGAAATTTGGTTCCAGGCTGTCCTCTGTCCCAGGAGCTAAACCAACCACTAGCAACCGGAAGGCGCTGGGGAAGAAGCTTTGCAGCCTTGAACACAGGACCTGTGGGGGTCCCTCTGGTCCAGACCTTGGTAATGGCAACTAACATCCCAAGTGAGAATAATGACAGGGGCGGGAAATCAGAACACTTCCCCTACTCCCTCTGAGCACAGGTCAGTTGTTGCTGAGACTCGGCTCTTACGCTAATGGTCACAGCCACAGGAACCCCAAGAGATCTTCCACTTGGCAAAACAGAAGCCCACAATGGTCCTCCTCAGACAAAAGCTCTGACAGCTAGCTAGCAGCTGTTTCTCTGTGTGTCTGTGTCTGTGTGTTCCCACGCTCACAGCAGCCATGGAATCCCTGGAACTGAATTTACAGGCAGCTGGGAAGCCGCCTTGTAGATGCTGGGACACACACCAGGGCCTCTGCCAGAGCTGTGCTCACTCTTAGCACAAAACTAATTTTTCTGGTGTTTTGGCTTTTTTGAGGGGGGTAGGGTGTAGTGATGAGGCGAGCAGGCTTGCCTTTTGTCCCGCCCGGCTTCGGCACAGCTAGCTTTACACCCGAAATAACAACACACAAATTGTATTCATTTAAACACTGCCTGGCCCATTAGCTCTAGCCTCTTACTGGCTAACTCTCACACTTGATTGACCCATTTCTATTAATGTGTGTAGCACCACGAGGTGGTGGCTTACCGGGAGGATTCTAACCTACGGCCATCTTGGGCCGTAGCTTCATGGCGACTCGCTGACTCTGCTTTCTTTCTCCCGGCATTCTGTTCTGTCTACTCTACCCACCTATGTTCTGACCTATCAGGCCAAGCAGTTCCTTTGTTAATTAACCAATGAAAGCAACACATAGAAAGAAGACCCACCTGCATCAGTAGGGTTTCTCTGTGTAGCCCTGACTGCTCTGGAACTCACTCTGTAGACCAGGCTGACCTTGAACTCAGAGATCCACCTGCCTCTGCCTCCTGAGTGCTAGAATTAAGGCGTGAGCTGCCAAGCTTGGCTCTGTTTTAGCTTTCTGAGAACTAGTCTTCTGGAACTAAATGTAGCTAAGGATGTGTATAGCATAGCTAAGGATGACCTTGAACTCTTGAGCCTCCTGTCTCCACCTCCCAAGTGCTGGGGTTGCAGGTATGGACCATGGCGCCTGGCTTTATTTAAAGGCTTATTTTTTTTCTTCATTTTTCGAGACAGAGTTTCTCTGTGTAATAGCTCTGGCCATCCTGGAACTAGCTCTTGCAGACCAGGCTGGCCTCAAACTCACATATATCTGCCTACCTCTGCCTCCCGAGTGTTGGGATTAAAGAAATGCGCCGCCACCACCACCTAGCATGACTTATTTATTCTTAACTATTAACTCTCTGCATGTGTGGAAGGGAAGAGAAGGCCAGAGAGCATAGGGTTTCCCAGAGCTGGAGTTACAGGCAGCTAAGGAGCCGATCAATATGGGTGCTGGGAACTGGACTCATCAGGTCCTGGAAAAGCAATGTGTGCTCTTGGACACCGAACAATCTCTCCAGCCCCTGGGCATTTTAGTAACTCTAATTATTCTGACTCATATGCACTGAATATAGTTCTACATAATATTTCCCTTCAACTTAGTACATTAAGTGCAGTAAGCCTTGCTAAAGTCAGGTTTGATGACCTGACCCATGTAGAAATTGTGAGCACTTCTTGCTGTTCAAACAAGTGGCCGGGGATAGCCTCAGCTGTCATTATTATACAGCTTCAGTGGCTTGCACCAACAAGTTTACAATCAGCCTTGCTTCCTTAAGTTTCTTAAGATGGTTACAATAATTACCAATTTGTCCCTTGCTTCTCTCTTCCTCCCCCCCCCCCCCCCCCCCCCCCCCCCGCTTTCCCATGGATAAGCCATCGCCTCTCTGATCCACTGTTAAAAGCATAAGAAGTCTTGCCAGCCGCAAAGGGAGTTTTCTAACTAGGCACACCTACAGGTAGGACAGTATGCTCAGTTGGCAGCACACGCACTTACAGCATCACGCAGGGTGAGAGACCTTTTTGTCTCTTGTGGTAGGAGCTGGGCCAACTCCCCAGCCAAAGCTGGGCCAATCCGCTCTACATTCTGGGCCACTCCATTTCCTCTGGGGCATGCCAGGTTTTTCCATTTATTCTATAAGCAACATAGCTTGGAAATTTACTCTTACTAATCGGCACTGCTTGTCCCTTGTCCTCACATCCGTCTCCCTTGACTACTTGGGGTATTGGCATGGTTATCAGAAATGAGGGTCTGTGGACTTGTATGATTCTGCTTCATTCCTTGTACTTTCCCACTAACTCTTTGTTTGTTTGTTTGTTTGTTTTTGGTTTGGCTTTTCGAGACAGGGTTTCTCTGTAGCTTTGGGAGCCTGTCCTGGAATTCACTCTGTAGACCAGGCTGGCCTCAAATTCACAGAGATCCGCCTTCCTCTGCCTCCCAAGTACTGGGACTGGAAGCGTGCACCACCACCGCCCAGTTAAGTTCATCTTTTTGTTGTTGTTTGTTTGATTGTTTTTTGAGACAAGGTTTTTCTGTGTAACAACCCTGGCTGCCCTGGGCTGGCTTTGAACTCACTGAGATCCACCTGCCTTTCCCATTAGCTCTTGATATCATGTATTTAGTAACATTTCTCAAAGACCCTAGTGTTTAAAATCATTCTTTCCAGAGCAGTTATGCAAATATGTAATCTGAAACTCCATGACCTACTGTGACTCATTCAGGCCGACCGTATGGCCACCGTGGTGGGAGGATGGAAAGCATAGTAACCATGCTCCCACGGTCAGGCCCAGAATCGGGCAGCAACAGTCCACAGGTTCTTGCCAAGTGGGTCTGAGTCTTCAGAGTCTTGCCACAAGGAGAGCCATTTACACTAGTCTCAGGTCTCGTCCCCTGAAGAAGTCACTTGGCTCCTGCCAGTTGTTTTAGACTTTTTGAGGCTGTGAAGCTATGGCTGACCTGGAATTCACTATGTAGACGTGGCTGGCCTGCGACTCAGAGATCCACCTTCCTCTGCCTGGGCCTCCAGCTTGCTAAGATTAAGGGTGTACACCGTGCTTTGCCCACATGAATGTGAGTGCACCAGTTGCACACCTGGTGCCCACAGAACTGGAGTTACAGATGGTTCCAAGACACCATATGGCTTCTGGAAAGGAACCCGAATCTTCGACGAGAGTAACTGGTGCTCTTAGCCACTGAACCATCGCTCTAGTCCCTGGACTTTATTGTTTTCTATAGATGGGTATTTTGCCTACAAGTATGTCTGGTGTCCATGGAAGCCAGGAAAAAGGGTTAGATCCCCTGGCTGGCCTCAAGCTCAGATATCCTTTTGCTCCTGCCCCTGAGTGCTGGGATTAAAGGCATGGGGCACCATGCCCAGCCTAAGCTGGGGTTTTTGTCCTAAAACTTCCAGTAAGGCTGGAGCTCAGTGGTTTAGAGCAACGGCATCTCTTTCAGAGGACTTCAATTTGAGACTCAGCACCCACACTGTGGCTCACAACCATCTCTAGCTCCAGTTCCAGGGAGTGTAACACCCTTTTCTGGCTGCAACAGACAAACATCCTATGCCCTTTGGGCTGCTCACCAAGTGGGCAATTCTCCCTGCAATGTCCTTTGAAGCCCCACCACGTGGACAACCCCACCTACCAAGGCACATGCTCCTCTCCAGCGGTTGACTCCCAACCTGCTCTAACCACTCGTCTCTCCCCTTCAGCTGGGTCCATGTCACTGTGGAGCTCCCTGCTTTGTCTGCTTTTACTGTTAAAGTCACACCAGTGTGCCAGGAAGCTTCTTGCACTACCAGGTCCCCATCGTGTGGAAAGAGATGCCTCTCATCTGTGACTTGAGACATTTCTCTCTGACAAGTCTCAGTCCACTTGGGGATGCCCTGGATTAAAATGACACTTACCTCTGATCCCTCATGGGTCCTCTCAGGTCTTTCCGGGGCTTCCTCACTTCTCCCTAGGAGCTGCCTACACGCTCCAATTTCTGCAACTTGTCCTGGCCCCCCTTCCCTCATCCTGGCCCCCCTTCCCTCAAAGCTACCTGTGCCGTCTCTCCTAGTGCCCTCCTGGTCCTATGGTGGAGATTTTCCTTGCCTCCTAAAAGGAGTTGCCTGCTAAATCCCACAGCTTCCCCAAGCCCTTCTGGGACTCTTGCCCCTCCTGTCTCTCAGCTCCATCCTGGAAATCTCACAGTTTCTCTATGGCCTCCTGGGCCTCTCTCTTCCTTCTCAGTTCCCACTTGGAATTTACAGAAACCCCCTCCAGTGGAGTTCCATTTGCCACCAGTGACTTGGAAATTTTGTTTTGTTTTGTTTTGTTTTCCAAGCCAGAGTTCCTCTGTGCAGCTGTCCTGGAACTAGCTCTGTAGACCAGGCTGGCTTCAAACTCAGAGGCCTCTGCTTCCCCAGTGCAGGAATTAAAGGCAAGCGCGGCCCCGCCAGCCTGCACTGACTCAGATGTTATAAAGGCTCACTCCGTTGTTACAAACAGCTCTCAGTACATTTCCATGGCCGAAACTGGCGTGCTTGAGTTTCCCCCATGACAACCACTGCGCAAAGAAATAATCTGAAAATCTTTTATAGATAAAATTGCTTTCTCCTCCTCTATTTCATCCTAACTACACCTGTCCAGGTAGCTCTTACATATGGAGACCCCCACCTCTAACCAAGAGCCCATCCTAATAGGGCAGGAAACTGCTCTACAGCAGACTGCCAAAGGCCGATGCCTAGAACTCCTTCACTGGGGCTTACCCCCATACCAGTTTTCTCTATCTTTTTTTTTGTATGATAATCCCTGTCCTGAAAACAAAAATCATAAAAACAGGGTTTCAAAAACATAAGGTATTAAAGCCTCATACTGTTGGCTGAACCTCCATGGTCTCACACAGGACCGAGCCTCATACTGTTGGCTGAACCTCCATGGTCTCACATAGGACCGAGCCTCATACCGTTAGCTGAACCTCCATGGTCTCACACAGGAAAGAGCCTCATACTGTTAGCTGAACTTTGTTGTGTGACAAAGGTGAGAGTCACCTGGGCGGGAAGTAGAAAAGGACAAGGTCTCCTGAGTAAAATGGGAGCATGGGGACCTTGGGAGAGGGCTGAAGGAGAAGGAGAGGCAGGGAGGGGAGCAGAGAAGAACGTAGAGCTCAATAAAAATCAATAAAAAAGATAAGGAAAAAGACAGGAAAAAAAGAGTCACCTAGCTGGTATTAGTTTTAAAAAGACATGAAGGGGTCACGGAGAGAAAGTGAGGCTGGCACTGTGCGACAGGCCTGAGGCTCCCAAAGGCTTCGGTAGCTCTGAGGGGCCAAGGAAGTGTATAAAGTCAGAGGCCGGGGAAAGCTTTAGGAAGATCTGAAGGTCTAGGAAAGCGTTTTAAGGCGTGTAAATGAGAGTTCCGAAGGGCTAAGAAAGTGATTTCAGGCATGTGAATGAAAGTTCTGAAGGTCTAAGAAAGTGTTCTAAGGTAACAAAATTGTGTCCGATTTCTTTCCCCATCTAGGCCATTGTCACACTTAGATGTCAATGATTCAGGAGAGCTAAGCTTACTGGTTCTACCAGACCACAACCAGACCACTCCTGCTCACCAGCAGGTTACCAAAGGCGATGTTTGTCCTTATAACACCTAAACAGATGTCTAAAACACCTGTCTCCTCTGCTGGCTTTCTCTGTAATCAAACAAGAGATGACTGTCCACATTGGACAGAGATGTATGGAGGCTTCCCTTATTGGTCCTGTAGGAGACACAAGGCATATCCAGGAAGGTGTTCTACATTTTATGCAAAATGATCAATCTTCTATATTCTAATCAATGATCCATAGCACCCTATGGTGTGGGACAATGGTCTGTATTCTGTCAATTATATTTTAAATAAATGCTGATTGGCCTGTAGCCAGGCAGGAAGTAGAGGCGGGTCAATGAGAACAGGAGAATTCTGGGAAGAGGAAAGCTGTTTGTGCAGTCTTAGCCCAGCCGCAGAGCAAGCAAGATGTGACTGCCTCGCTGAAAAAGATACTGAGCCATGTGGCTAACATAGACAAGAATAATGGGCTAATATAAGTTGTAAGAGTTAATAAGAAGCCTGAGCTAATGGGCCAATCAGTTTATAACTAATGTAGACCTCTGTGTGACTTTCTTGGGACTAGGCTGCTGGGGGACCGGGCAGGACAGAAACTCAGTCAACAACCCTATGTGGGAGATGAGGGTCATTGGTAAACTCAATAACAGCACTTACCACAGCTGCCCTGTAGGCACAATCTAAACACCAAGGGTACATATTCCACTCTCTGAAAGCTAGGCACAGGGGAAGCTCCTCCATGGTCCTTACATCCCTAATGTCACCCCTTTCAGATGATGCCGATGCCACCTCCCCGTCACAGCATCTCTTATTTCAGACCCTCACCTCTGCATCCGCTATTGAATAACAAACGTTCTTCCTACCACTCTGGAGCATACGGGTTGTGTGTCCCTCCTAGGTCAAACTCACAACCACCATTCGTGACCTCCACTCGTGTTAATTACACTCTCAAGTATCACTGCCACTCCTTCTCCCTCCCACATCTGTCTCTTCGGTATCACACATGGCGTTGAGTCCTCAGGAATACTGCTTGTGGGTACACTGGATTCTGCAGACTGCAGTAACACTGTACCTCTCAGTGCTACCACACAGCTCCTATGTCCAAACATTCACACGCCCTGGGTCTCTGCGGCATTCAAGATTATCACTGCCTACTGATGGGTGGTCTGGGACTTGTGCTCTAGGGTTCCTTTCACTCAAAGCTAATGGGTGGTACCTGGTGAAGAATCCTCACCAATTCCCATCTCAGGGTTTACAGAGGCCCAGTATGACAAACAAGCAGTTCAGGTCATCCCCTTGCTAGCAGTCCTGGGTATGAACTCTGGCGTCGCTACTTTTGCGCTGGGACTGACTACCTCCCTAGCTGTCTGTCATCACTTTTCCTCTCAGTTCATCCAGGATCTCCAATGTGTGGCTCAGAGCATGCTTACCCTCCAGGGCCAACTCGACTCACCGGGCCACCATAAGTGCAACAAAATCGGTGAGGTTTAGATTTCCTAACAGCAGAAAGAGGAGGTCTTTGTCTCTTCTTCAGGGAGGAATGTTGCTTCTATGTCAACCAGTCAGGTGTACTAAAAGACAAGATCCAGCAACTCCAGGTGGATCTCCAAAAATGTAAGAAACAGCTCAATACTCTAGCCAGCTTCTGACTGGCAGTCCAACTTGTGTAGAAGGAGCTGTGGGCTGCGTTCCTGCCACCCGGCTCCCGGCTGCCTGGCTAGCTTATGCCCCGAAATAATTACACGGAAACTGTATTCTTTTAAACACTGCTTGGCCCATTAGTTCTAGCCTCTTAATGGCTAATTCTTACATCTTGCCTAACCCATATTTTGTAATCTGTGTAGCACCAGTCTTACCGGGAAAGATTCAGCATGTCTGAGCTGGCGGCTTGCTTCATCGCGTCAGCCCTGGAGAGGAGCAGCATGGCGTCTGAGCTCACTTCTCTTCCTCCCAGCATTCTGTTCTGTCTACTCCACTCACCTATGTTCTAACCTATCAGGCCAAGCAGTTTATTAATTAACCAATGAAAGCAACAGATAGATATATGACACTCCCACATCAAACTTGGACTTGGATACTGCTCTTCTTGACCCCCGTTCTCTTCCTTCTCTTAATTCTACTAGACACACCCTGCCTTATAAACTTCATGTCTACATTTCTTCAACAACAGATTCAAAAGAGTTTTTTCTGTTTAGTTGGTTTTCTTTGTTTGGTTTTTTGAGACAAGGTTTGACTGTATAGCAGTCCTGGCCATCCTGGAACTCACTCTAAAGACCAGGCTGGCCTCAAACTCACAAAGACCCACCTGCCTCTGCCTCCTGAGTGCTGGAATTAATGGTGAGTGCCACCACTGCCCTGCCAAATACAAAAGATTTCTAACCAGACTATTAACCTATTGATATTGCAGGATTACCAACCCCTAGCTACTCAGATACCCAGACAGTGAAGACCAAGTATGCCCAAGAGACTTCTATGCCCCAATTCAAGAGGAAATAGTCAAATGATAACATCACCTCTTCCTGTAAATTGATTGTTTATGAATAATAAACAACAAAGTGGAGAATGGAAGCCTCTCCAGCTACACGAGTGGCCAGGACCCTCCCCCAGGACCTCTATCAGCTTCCACTAACAGAACACTAGCCGTCTTAATGACTGGATCCTGTCCTCACTCAACAGAGTGAAAAACCCGCCATCTGAGCTTGAAATCCCACCAATCTCCTCCCTGGAAAGGTTCACCCTGAAAAGCTCCACCCTTAGCCCCAAGAAACTATATAAACCCTGCCTTCTGCTGCTTTCTCCCCTGAGCAGCAGCAGCCTCCCTGTTATAACCTGCTGGCCTGGTCTGTCACCTGGGCACCCTATCCCTTTAAGAGAAAGCCCCAAACTTCCCACCCCACTCCTTCCTTGCCTCCAAGGCAAGCAGATCTCCAGTCTCCCATCCAGGCCCCCTGTTCTTGATCTCTGTCAATCCCTCTTCTTGAGAGGCAGCTTCTGCCTCTCTCTCTTTCTCCTGGCCTTCTTCATTTTCCCCTTCCCTTCCCCCTCCATAACCCACTAAATCATCTCTATACCCCAGCTCTCTCTGCATGGTATATCTTATCTGTCTTTTGCCCACCAGGGGACTCACCAAGACCTTGGGACACCCATCACCACCCCTTGTAGGACAGGCCTCAGGTCACCGAGTGTGAGAAATGATAACACACCCTTCTGGGCTTTTCCATCCCAATAATTCATTTGTTTGAAGTACATTGTGCAGTGTGACTTTGTGGTATTCCTTGGCTCCCAACTGCCTGGACACTTTTCCATCATAGCTGTAATGCTTACACAATCACCTTTCTGATCTAGTCCAGGATTCTGTTTGTCAGAGAGAAACAAACTCCATCCAGGAATAACAAATGGGTATTAGAGTCATGACTCAGAGGTAGAGCCCCTGCCTAGAATCCCCCAGTGAGGGGCTGGGGTGTGGCTCAGTGGTAGAGCCCCTATCTAGAATCCCCCAGTGAGGGTCTGGGGTGTGGCTCAGTGGTAGAGCCCCTGCCTAGAATCCCCCAGTGAGGGGCTGGGGTGTGGTTCAGTGGTAGAGCCCCTGTCTAGAATCCCCCAGTGAGGGGCTGGGGTGTGGCTCAGTGGTTAAGCCCCTGCCTAGAATCCCCTAGTGAGGGACTGGGACATAGATCAGTAGTTGAGCACCTGCCTCAAATATACCATGTAAAGTGGTTTGGTGCATGGCTCAGTGATAGAACCCCAAACTAGAATCCCTCTTGTGTGGCTAGGGCTATGTATATCTCTATAGTAGTATACCCACGTCTAGCATGCTAAAGGCCCTGAACTTTATCCTCAGCACAGGAAAAGAAATAAATAGAAGGCAGGTATCTAAGTATCTGTTCTTGTGAAGAGACAACAGGACCAAAGGAACTCTGATAAAAGACAGCATTTAATTGGGTTTGCTTACAGGTTCATAGAGTTAGTCCATAATGATGGGAAGCAGGCAGGCATAGCGCTAAGGCAGGAGCTGAGAGCTTTACATCCTCATCCTCAGTCAGAGAGAGAGGGGACCTGTCAAGGATGTTGGAAACCTCAGATCCCGCCCTCAGTTACACACTTCCTGCCAGGCCACACCCCTAGTCCCTCTCCAAAGTTCCACTAACAGGAGAGCAAGCGCTCAAACATAGGAGCCTGTGGGAGGATATTTTCATTCAACCACAGCAGGTTTAATCAGTGCACCGTTCCTATGCTCAAGTTAGCCAGGGAGGAAATTCTAGGACTTGTCCCGTACCTTCTCTGGCCTGTGGGGCCTCTACTACCCCTGCCCTGTTAGCTCCCTGAAGAGGCAGTTTGGGAAGTCAGCCAGGACATGAGTCTGAGAACACTACTCTGGTAACCTGCCCCTGAAAAACTCACTGCTTTGAATTTTCAGGTCTTGCTTCAAAGCTCTGAATGGGTTTACAGATCATGCCAGCCCCTCTGCCTCCATCAAGAGACCCTGGGAAGAGATACTGATCAAAGTTATTGGGGTCATTGTCCCCAGGCAAGGCATACATTTTCACAAAGGCATCTATGTCAGAGGACATGGATGCCCAGGGAGGCTGACCCAACCCCAGGTTGGTTTGGCAGACATCCAAAAGCTCAGAATCATCCAGGAACGTTCCTGAGAAGACACCAGCCTCTTTAGGTTGCTGTGTTCGAATTTGAAAACTGTTCTGTGACTCCAGGTCACTGTTATTTGAGCCCCTGGTACTCAGCAGTTGAGTATGGTCAGGCAGTTGTGTATGGTCAGGCTTTGGGATCAAGATCTCATCATCTTTCAAGGATTTTGCCTGCTTGCATGGTGGTCTTCTCACTGGTTTGGATTGTTTAGATGATGCACTTATATCTCTCGTTGCACGGTTAGATGATGGAACCGTTTCTATCAATGCCTGGTTGGATGCTGCACCCATCTCTATCAATGCCTGGTTGGATGCTGCACCCATCTCTATCAATGCCTGGTTGGATGATGCTCTTTTTCTCGCTCTCTTTGGCTGGTTAGATGAGGCTCTCCTCACTTTCTTGGTGTGGTTGGATGCTGCACCCATCTCTATCATAGCCTGATTGGATGCTGCACCCATCTCTATCATAGCCTGATTGACTGGTGCACCCATCTCTATCGTAGCCTGGTTGGATGCTGCACCCATCTCTATCATAGCCTGATTGGCTGGTGCACCCATCTCTGTCAATGCCTGGTTGGATGCTGCACCCATCTCTATCATAGCCTGATTGGCTGGTGCACCCATCTCTATCGTAGCCTGGTTGGATGCTGCACCCATCTCTATCAATGTCTGGTTGGATGATGCTCTTTTTCTCGCTTTCTTGGGCCAGTTAGATGAGGCTCTCCTCACTTTCTTGGTGTGGTTGGATGCTGCACACATCTCTATGGTAGCCTGGTTGATTGATGCATCCATCTCTATCGTAGCCTGGTTGGATGATGCACCAATCCCTTTAATTGTCTGGTTGAATATTACACACATCTCTTCTACTGCCTGATTGAATATTGCATCCATCCTTCTCAAATCCTCATTGGATGGTACACCCATCACTACTGTTGCCTTGTTTGATGATGCGTCCATCTCTGTCATAGCCTGGTTGGATGCTGCACCCATCTCTGTCATAGCCTGGTTGGTTGATGCACACATCTCTACTGTAGCCTGGTTGGTTGATGCACCCATCTCTCTTGTTGCCTGGTTCGATGATGCACAAATCTCTTCCATTACCTGGTAAAATATTACACGCATCTCTTTTATTGCCTGATTGAATGTTGCATCCATCCATCTCATTTCACTGTCGGATGATGCACGCATCTCTACTGTTGCCTTGTTTGATGACACATCCATCTCTGTCGTAGCTTGGTTGGATGATGCACCCATCTCTACTGTTTCCTGGTTCAGTGATACATCAATCTCCTCCAGTGCCTGGGTCAATATCACACGCATCTCTTTCATTGCTTGATTGAATTTTGCATTCATCCTTTTTATTTCCTTGTTGGGTGATGCACCCATCTCTGTCAATGCCTGGTTGGATGATGCTCCTCTTCTCCCTTTCTTGGACTGGTTGGATGGGGCTCTCCTAACTCTCTTGGTATGGTTGGATGCTGCACTTTTCTCTATCATGGCCTGGTTGGATGCTGCACCCATCTCTATCAATGCCTGGTTGGATGATGCACCCATCTCTGTCAATGCCTGGTTGGATGATGCACCCATCTCTGTCAATGCCTGGTTGGATGATGCCCCCATCTCTATCAATGTCTGGTTGGATGATGCCCCCATCTCTATCAATGTCTGGTTGGATGATGCACCCATCTCTATCAATGCCTGGTTGGATGATGCACCCATCTCTATCAATGCCTGGTTGGATGATGCACCCATCTCTGTCAATGCCTGGTTGGATGATGCACCCATCTCTGTCAATGCCTGGTTGGATGATGCCCCCATCTCTATCAATGTCTGGTTGGATGATGCCCCCATCTCTATCAATGTCTGGTTGGATGATGCACCCATCTCTATCAATGTCTGGTTGGATGATGCACCCATCTCTATCAATGCCTGGTTGGATGATGCACCCATCTCTGTCAATGCCTGGTTGGATGATGCACCCATCTCTGTCAATGCCTGGTTGGATGATGCACCCATCTCTGTCAATGCCTGGTTGGATGATGCACCCATCTCTGTCAATGCCTGGTTGGATGATGCACCCATCTCTGTCAATGCCTGGTTGGATGATGCACCCATCTCTGTCAATGCCTGGTTGGATGATGCACCCATCTCTGTCAATGCCTGGTTGGATGATGCACCCATCTCTGTCAATGCCTGGTTGGATGATGCACCCATCTCTGTCAATGCCTGGTTGGATGATGCACCCATCTCTGTCAATGCCTGGTTGGATGATGCACCCATCTCTGTCAATGCCTGGTTGGATGATGCTCTTCTTCTCACTTTCTCGGACTGGTTGGATGAGGCTCTCCTTATCTTGGTGTGGTTGGATGGTGCACCCATCTCTACTATAGCCTGGTTGGATGATGCACGCATCTCTACTGTTGCCTTGTTTGATGACATATCCATCTCTGTCGTAGCCTGGTTGGATGACGTTCTTCTCACTACCTTCACTTCACATTTGGATGTTGCCAACTGTGAACTCCATGGATGGTTCCTATGCTGTGTCTGAAGTTTGTCCCGCTGACTTTTAAACCATATCTGAGAACAAGAAAGGATGGATTGGGATCTTTATCTTAAAGCAACTCATCTTTTGTGAAGATACTATAATATATAATATATGTCATAATAATATATATCTGGGTTTTTTAAAACAGGGTTCCTCTCTTTTGCCTTAAAGACCACAATGTTTTGAAATTCACAGAGATCTGGTGCGGGAGAATTGTCTGTATTCTGTCAATCATGTTTTGAATAAATGCTGATTGACCAGGTAGAAAGTATAGGCGGGTCAACCAGACAGGAAGTAGAGGTGGGGTGATGAGAACAGAATGCTGGGAAGAAGGAAGCCCATGCCTCCGGAGTCCAGCCCAGACCACTGAAGAAACAACATGTGACCTGCCCTGCTGTGAAAGGTACTGAGCCACATGGCTAACATTATTCTATGGGTTAATATAAGCGACCAGAGCTAATAAGAAGCCTGAGCTAATGGGCCAGTTTATAAGTAATGCAGACTCTCTGTATGATTTCTTTGGGGCTGAATGGCTGCGGGAACTGGGCAGGACAGAAATCCTGATAAGCAGGCCCTCGTGTTACAGAGATCCACCCGCCTCTGACTCCTGTGTGCTAGTATTAAAGTGTACACCAACATGCCTGGGTTTTTTATTATTATTTTAATTATGTTTCTGTGCACATGAATTGAGTGTCCATGGTGACCAGAAGAGGTCTTTAGATCCCATCAACTTGAAATTACAGGTGACAGCGAGCCACCATATGGTGCTAGGAATTAAACCCAAATCTCCTACAACAACAGCCAGCTAGTACTCTTAATCACTGAGCCCTGTTTCCAGCCCCAGCAATTCTTCTCTTAATTATTTTTTGAGGCAGGGTGAGTTGATTCTTGCCACGATAGAACTTAAGAATCTGCGCATTCGAAGCCATCACTCTGCTGGCTGAACCCATCATCATTAGCCTGAGAGCACATTAATTAGGGACCAGGGGAGAAATGCCCGGTCCTCAGGAATGGGGTGTGGGTGCGAGAAGGCTAGTTCCTAACTTCCTCATGTTTATCTAAATATACTCTTTCTAGTCTCCCGTGTCCTGGATCCTGGAAGGTAGGTGTTGTGGAACTCTCAGTGGCTGAAACAGGCAGCCTTCTACAATCCTAGGTTACAGACAGTAAGGAAAGACAGTTCAGATGTCAGGGACAATATTCTGGGTTATATGTGGTTGACACAACTGTGAGATCACCACTTGGAAGGTAGACACAGAAAGGTCAGGAGTTCAAGTTAATCTTCAGCTGTGTTTGTTTGAGGTCAGCCGGGGTTAAACATGACCTTGAAACAGTGAAAACTAACTGGAGTGCATTGTCTGCAAACACAGCACAAGAGAATGTGGGAACCAACCCCTCCAGAAAGGGTATTCTTCAGATCTGTGGATTGGAGTCATAAAGATGTGGTTTGGAATTGCATATTCTGTATTTATAATCTTCTATGGAGCCTTAGTGTACCTAAATGAAATGAATGGTCATGAAAATAAAACCACTGAGTATATAGCACCCTTGACTGGACAATATCATTGTCAATAAACAGGAACTATTAAAAAAAATTAAAGGACATAGGCAGTGGTGTTGTGTGACTTTATTCCCAGCTCTAGAGAGGCAGAGCAGAGGCAGGTAGATCTCTTTGCGTTCAAGGCTAGCCTGGTCTACAAATCAATTTCTAGGATGGCAAGGACTACATAGAAAACCTAGTCTCAAAAAAAAAAAAAAAAAAAAAAAAAAAAAAAAAAAAAGAAAAAATAAAAGAAACCCAAACAAAACCTGGACAGAAAGAGGGAACTGGAGAGAGGCTCAGCTTTAAGAGCACATGCTGCTCTTGCAGAGGACTCAGGTCCACTCCCAGCACCCAGCACATATAACTCTTTCTCCATGG
>NW_026068177.1:31404-35299 GCF_014885135.2 Alexandromys fortis | reverse complement strand
GCTCTCTCTCTCTAGCTCTCTCTCTCTAGCTCTCTCTCTCTAGCTCTCTCTCGCTCTCTCAAGGCCAGGCTGGCCTTGAACTCACAGAGATCTGCTTGTCTCAATCTCCCAAGTGCTGCGATTAAAGATGTGCACCACCACCACCAGGCACATTTTAAAACTTCTTAAATTACATTCATTTCTTTATTCTCTGCATGTGCATACGCATACCACAGCACACATGTAGCAGTCAGAAGACAATATGGAGAAGTTGGTTCTCTTCTTCTACCATGTGAATACCAAGGACTGACCTCAGGTCACCAAGCTTGGTGGCTGCACACTTACTCACCAGCTATCCTGCCTCTTTATTTTTAAATATCCCAATGTGGGCAGAGCATGGTGCTACATGCCAGTAACCACAGCACTTGGGAGGCTGAGGCAGGCATACCAGTATATAACTGATAATCAAATGGAAAAGTATTCAACATCTCTAGCTATTAGGAAAATATAAATAAAACAACAATAGGATGGAGAGATGGGTCACAGGTTAACAATACCTACTTGCCCTTGTAGAGGGCCAGGGTTTAGGTCCCAGCCCTGATTGGGTGACTCATACTGCCGGCCTTTATCCAGCCTCCATGGGCACCTGCGACTCACACACACACACTTATGCACAGATATGCATATTAACACAGTCTGAAAATTGGGGCTAGAGAGAGGCAAGTACTCTACCAACTGAGCTACTTGCTGTTCTTGCAGAGGTCCCTAATTTTGTTTTCAGCACCAACATGGTGGCTCACAACCATTCATATCGGGTTGCAGAGGATCTGATGGCTCCTTCTGATCTCCTTGGCACTTCACATATGCAGTGCACAAAGAAGCAGGCAAACACTCTATTCAGGAATGTGACTGGTGATCTTCGTGTTCAATCTGACTACATCTGGAATTAACTGAATCTCAGGCAGCTGGGTACATTTGTGAGGGATATTTACTTTAAAACCAAGATTATCAGAGGTACAAGACCTACCCTAAATCCAATTTATTTGAGGGTAGAAAATCTACTCTGGCCAAGCCACAATAGTACACACCTTTAATTCCAGCACTCGGAGAGAGGCAGGTGGATCTCTGTGAGTTTGAGACCAGCCTGGTCTACATACATAGTAAGTTCCAGGACAGTCTGAGAAACACAGGAAAGAAAGAAAGAAAGAAAGAAAGAAAGAAAGAAAGAAAGAAAGAAAGAAAGAAAGAAAGAAAGAAAGAAAGAAAGAAAGAGGAAGCTACTAGCCCCATCCTGTCCCCAAACTTGTCTATGCTCCTGCAACCTTGGTGGAACTCTTAAACACAGCTTTCTACAATACAGAGAGGACAAAGAGGTGTCCAGCTACCCAGTGGGACACTCCACTCTCTAGGACCTCCATAGTGGGTAAAGCAAAACCCCGGGCCCCTCCCCCAACTCCTTGGCTTCTCTAGCCAGCCAGCAGGAAAGATTCCTGCCAGTAGCCTGCCCCAATACCCAACCCCATCCACCTGACTGTCCCCCCCCCCTGCAAGCTACAAGCCCACCTACCTCCTGTAACCTCAGTGGCACTCTGAAACACAGTTTGCTATAATATAGAGAGGACCAAGAGGTGAGCGACCAGACAGATGGCAGAACACCCTAGCCACTAGGCCCTCCACAGGGGGCCAAATCCCCGGGCCCGCTCCCACCTGCCATAACTTATCTAGCCAGATATCAAGAGAGTTTCCTGCCCAGAGGACCAAGAGAGAGGACCAAGAGAGCACAAGCTGTGACTGCACAGAGTGGACCAAGACACTGAATAGGAGAGAAGACAAAGAGAGCAGGTTACGTGAAACCTCAGAGGCTCCCCGAGACAGACATTGACAGTACGGACCAGACCAAGAACTATTCCCAAATATGAAGGCAGATGCTGCAAGGAGTGGACCAAGATGCAAAGGCACAGAAAATATATACAACAAAATCATAGAAGAAAACTTTCCCAAACTAAAGAAGGATATCCCTATGAAGCTACAAGAAGCTTACAGAACACCAAATAGATTGGATCAAAAAAAAAAAATCCCCTCAGCATATAGTAATCAAAACACAAGGCATACAGAATAAAGAAAGAATATTAAGAGCTGCAAAGGGAAAAGGTCAAATAACATACAATGGTAGACCTATCAGAATTACACCCAACTTCTCAGTGGAAACCATGAAAGCCAGAAGGTCCTGGGCAGATGTACTGCAGACACTAGGAGACCATGAATGCAAGCCCAGACTGCTATTCCCAGCAAAGCTTTCAGTCACCATCGATGGGGAAAACAAGACATTCCATGACAAAATCAGATTTAAACAATATGTATCCACAAATCCAGTCCTACTGAAAGTATTAGAAGGAAAACCCCAACCCAAGGAAGCTAACTGCATCCACAAAAACACAGGCAACAAATAACCTTCCACCAGCAAAACCCAAAAAATAGAAACACACAACCACTACCACCAAAAAAAAATAGCAGGGATATCTCTTTCACCTATAAAAAGACACAGGCTAAAGGAATGGATACAAAAACAGGATCCAGCATTCTGCTGTATACAAGAAACACACCTCAACCTCAAAGACAGATATTACCTCAGAGTAAAGGGTTGAGAAAAAAATTTTCCAATCAAATGGACCTAAGAAACAAACAGGTGTGGCTAGCCTAATATCTAACAAAATAGACTTCAAACTAAAATACATCAGAAGAGATGGGGAAGGACACGTCATACTCATAACAGCAACAACCATCAAGATGAAGTCTCAAACCTGAACATATATGCCCCTAATACAAAAGCACCCACATATGTAAAGAAACATTACTAAAGTTTGCATCGCACATCAAACCTCACACACATTAATAGTAGGAGACGTCAACATTCCACTCCCTTCACCAATGGACAGGTCAACCAGACAGAAACTTAACAGAGAAGTAAGAGAACTAACAGATGTCATGACTCAAATGGGCTTAACAGACATCTATAGAATATTCCATCCAAACGCAAAAGAATATACCTTCTTCTCAGCACTGCATGGAACCTTCTCTAAAGTTGACCACATATTCGGTAACAAAGCAAACCTCCACAGACACACACACACACAAAGGAGTAACCCTCTATATCTTATCAGATCACCATGGTTTAAAGTTAAAATTTAACAACAACACTACTCTCAGAAAGCCTACAAACTCATGGAAATTGAACAGGGGAAATTGACCCCTGGGTCAAGGAAGAAATAAAAAAAAGAAATTCAAGACTTCCTAAAATTCAATGAAAATGAAGGCACAACATACCCCCAACCTATGGCACACCATGAAAGCAGTGCTAAGAGGAAAGTTCATAGCACTAAGTGTTGCCCACATAAAGAAAGTGGAGAAAACTTATGCTACTGACTTAACAGCACACCTAGAGGCTCTAGAACAAAAAGGAGTCTCACCCAGGAAGAGTAGAAGACAGAAAAATAGCAACTCAAAAAAAAAAAAGAAAAGAAAAATAGCAACTCGAGGGCTGAATCAATAAAATAGAAACAAAGAAAACAATATAAAGAATCAATGAGACAAAGAGCTGGTTCTTTGAAAAAAATCAATAAGATAGACAAACCCTTATCCAAACTAATCAAAAGGCAGAGAGAGAACATCCAAATTAACAAAATCAGAAAGGAAAAGGGGGACATAACAAGACACTGAGGAAACCCAGAGAATCATTACATCACACTACAAAACCTGTACTCCACAAAATTGGAAAATATAAAAGAAATTGACAATTTTCAGTATAGATACCATATACCAAAATTAAATCAAGACTACATGAACAGTTTAAGTAGACCTATAAACTTCAAGGAAATAGAAGCTGTTATCAGAAGCCTCCCAACCCAAAAAAAAAAAA
>NW_026068177.1:16267-23596 GCF_014885135.2 Alexandromys fortis | reverse complement strand
AAAAAAAAAAAAGAAAAGAAAAATAGCAACTCGAGGGCTGAATCAATAAAATAGAAACAAAGAAAACAATATAAAGAATCAATGAGACAAAGAGCTGGTTCTTTGAAAAAAATCAATAAGATAGACAAACCCTTATCCAAACTAATCAAAAGGCAGAGAGAGAACATCCAAATTAACAAAATCAGAAAGGAAAAGGGGGACATAACAAGACACTGAGGAAACCCAGAGAATCATTACATCACACTACAAAACCTGTACTCCACAAAATTGGAAAATATAAAAGAAATTGACAATTTTCAGTATAGATACCATATACCAAAATTAAATCAAGACTACATGAACAGTTTAAGTAGACCTATAAACTTCAAGGAAATAGAAGCTGTTATCAGAAGCCTCCCAACCCAAAAAAAAAAAAGGCCATAAACAGACAGACGGTTTTAGTCAAGAGTTCTACTAGAACTTCCTAGGAGAGCTAAGCTAACACCTACACTCTTCAAAGTGTTCCATATAATAGAAATAGAAGGAACATTGACAAACTCTTTTTAGGAGGCTACAGTTACCAAAACCACACAAAGACTCAACCAAGAAAAAGAATTACAGACCAATCTCACTCACAAACATAGATGCAAAAACCACAAAGAACAAAGAAGCAGAGAGGGAAATCAGAGAGACATCACCTTTCACAATAGCCACAAATAGCATAAAGTATCTTGGGGTAACTCTAACCAAGGAAGAGAAAGATCTATTTGACAAGAACTTCAAGTCTTTGAAGAAGGAAATTGAAGAGGATACCAGAAAATGGAAGGATCTCCCATGCTCTTGGATTGGGAGGATCAACATAGTAAAAATGGCAGTTCTACCAAAAGCAATCTATAGATTCAATGCAATCCCCATCAAAATCCCCCAAAAAAATTCTTCACAGACCTTGAGAGAACAATAATCAACTTTATATGGAAAAACAAAAAACCCAGAATAGCTACAATAAAAGTACCTCCAGAGGCATTAGCATCCCTAACTTCAAACTCTATTACAGAGCTACAGTAATGGAAACAGCTTGGTATTGATACAAAAACAGAGGTGTTGACCAATGGAATCAAATTGAAGATCCAGATATTAATCCACAAACTTAGGAACACCTGATTTTCGACAAAGGAGCTAAAAGTATACAATGGAAGAAAGAAAGCATCTTTAACAAATGGTGCTGGCATAACTGGATGTCAACCTGTAGAAGAATGAAAATAGATCCATATCTATCACCATGCACAAAACTCAAGTCCAAATGGATTAAAGACCTCAATATTAATCTGACCACACTGAACCTGATAGAAGAGAATGTTGGAAGTAGTCTACAACACATGGGCACAGGAGACCACTTCCTACGTAGAACCCCAGTAGCACAGACATTAAAGGCAACAATGAATAAATGGCACCTCCTGAAACTGAGAAGCTTCTGTAGGGCAAAGGACACTGTCATTAAGACAAAAAGGCATCCTACTGATTGGGAGACAATCTTCACCAACCCCACATCAGACAAAGGTCTGATCTACAAATATATAAAGAACTCAAGAAACTAGACATTAAAACTCTAATTAACCCAATTAAAAAATGGGGTACTGAACTGAACAGAAAACTCTCAACAGACGAAGTTCAAATGGCCAAAAGACAACTAAGGTCATGCTCAACCTCCTTAGCGATCAGGGAAATGCAAATCAAAACAACTCTAAGATACCATCTTACACCTGTCAGAATAGCTAAAATAAAAAGCACCAATGATAGCCTATGCTGGAGAGGATGTGGAGTAAGGGGAACACTCATCCATTGTTGGTGGGAATACAAACTTGTGCAACCACTTTGGAAATCAGTGTGGCGGTTTCTCAGGAAACTGGGAGTCAACCTACCTCAGGACCCAGCAATTCCACTCTTGGGAATATACCCAACAGATGCCCAATCATACTACAAAAGCATTTGTTCACCGTGTTCATAGCAGCACTATTTGTAATAGCCAGAACCTGGAAACAACCTAGGTGCCCCTCAATAGAAGAATGGATAAAGAAGGTGTGGCACATATGCACTTTAGAGTTCTACTCAGTGGTAAAAAACAATGACATCTTGATTTCACATGCAAATGGATGGAAATAGAAAACACTATCCTGAGTGAGGTAACCCAGACCCAAAAAGATGAATATGGTATGTGCTCACTCACATGGTGGATTCTAGCCATAAATAAAGGACATTGATCCTACAATTCATGATCCTAGAGAAGCTAAATAAGAAGGTGAACCCAAAGAATAACATATAGTTATCCTTTTGGGTATTGGAAGTGGACAAGATTGCCGGGCAGGGGTTGGGAGCACGAGGGTGGGGGTGGGGTGGTGATAAGGGGAGATGGGGAGAGAGAAGGAAGAAAAGGAGGATAGGGAGAACTTGAGGGAATGGGATGGTTGGGATGGAGGAGGGGTGGATGTGGGAGCAGGGAAGTAGATATCTTAATTAAGGGAGCCATTTTAGGATTGGCAAGAGACTTGACTCTGGAGCAGTTCCCAGGTGTCCAAGGAGATGTCCTCAGCTTGTTTCTTGGGCAGCAGAGGAGAGGGTGCCTGAACTGGCCTTATTCTATAGCCACAATATCTTTCATCTATGAATATCTTGCATATCACCATAGAACCTTCATCTGGCGATGGATGGAGATAGAGACAGAGACCCACATTGGAGCACTGGACTAAGCTCCCAAGGTCCATATGATGAGCAGTAGGAGGGAGAACATGAGCAAGGAAGTCAGAACTGTGAGGGGTTCATCCACCCATGGAGATGGTGGGACTGATCTAATGGGAGCTCACCAAGGCCAGTTGGACTGGAACTGATGGAGCATGTGATCAAACCGGACTCTCTGAATGTGGCTGATGGTGGAGGCTGACTGAGAAGCCAAGGACAATGGCACTGGGTTTGGATTCTACTGCGTGGATAGGCTTTGTGGGAGCCTAGTCTATTTGGATGCTCACCTTCCTGGACCTGGGGGGAGCAGGGAGGAACTCCTTCCCATAGGGTAGGAGACTCTGACTGCTCCTTGGACTAGAGAGGGAGGGAGAGGGGAGTGGGGGGAGGGAAGTGGGAGGAGAGGAGGAGGTGGAAATTTTCAATAATAAATAAATAAAACTCGATAAAATACTGGCAAACCAAATCCAAGAACTAATTGAAAAAATTATCCACCATGATCAAGTCGGCTTCATCCCAGAGATGCAGGGCTGGTTCATCATACAAAAATCTATCAATGTAATCCATATTAAATAAATAAACTGAAAGAAAAAAACACGTATGATCATATCATTAGACATTGAAAAAGCATTCGAGAAAATATAATACCCCTTCAGGATAAAGGTCTCGGCGAGATCAGGGATACAAGAAAAATGCATAAGTATAATAACAGCAACGTGCAGCATGCCAAAAGCTAACATCAAATTACACGGAGAGAAACTCAAAACGATTCCACTAAAATCAGGAACAAGACAAGGCTGACAAAAGGAGATCAAAGGGATTCAAATTAAAAAGGAAGAAGTCAAACTTTTCATTATTTGCAGATGATATATGATAGTGCATATAAGTAACCTCTAAAACTCTACCAGGGCACTCCCCTACAGCTGATAAATACCTTCAGCAATGTGGCAGGATACAAGATCAATGCAAAAAAAATCAGTTGCCCTCCTATACTATACACAAAGGATAAGGAAGCTGAGGAAGAAATCAGAGAAACATTACCTTGCATAATAGCCACAAATAACATAAGATATCTTGGGGGTAACACTCATCAAAGAAGTGAAAGACTTGTCCAACAAGAACTTTAAGTCTTTGAAGAATGAAACTGAACAAGATACCAGAAAATGGAAAGCTCCCCAAGCTCTTGAATAGGTAGGATCAACATAATAAAAATGGCAATTCTACCAAAAGCATTCTATAGATTCAATGCAATCCCCATCAAAACCCCAACACAATTATTTTCACAGACCTTAAAAAACAATAATCAACTTCATACTGAACAATATAAAACCTGGAAAGACAAAACAATCCTGCACAATAGAGGAACTTCCAGAGGCATTACCATCTCTGATATTTTTATTACAGAGCTACAGTAATGAAAATAGCTTGGTATTGGCATAAAATCGGAGAGGTTGACCAATGGAATTGAATTGAAGACCCAGATAGTAATCTACACACCTAGGAACACCTGGTTTTTGACAAAGAAGCTAAAATTATACAATAGCAAAAAAGCATTTTCAACAAATGGGACAGGTGTAACTGGATATCAACATGTAGAAGAATGAAAATCGATCCATATCTATCCCCATGCACAAAAATCAAATCCAAACGGATTAAAGACCTCAATATAAATCCAACAACCCTAAACTTGATAGAATAGAAAGAGGGAAGTAACCTTCAATGCATGGGCACAGGAAGCTACTTTCTAAATACACCCCAGTACCACAGACATTGAGAGCAACAATAAAAACATGAGACCTCCTGAAACTGAGAAGCTTCTGTAAGGTAAAAGACACAGTAAATGAGACAAAAAGACAGCCTACAGAATGGGAAAAGATTTTCACCAACCCCACATCAGACAAAGGACTGATCTCCAAAATATATGAAGAACTCAAGAAATTAGACATAAAAACACCAAATAACCCAATTAAAAATGGGGTACAGCAGGCACAGAAGAAGCAAGATGTTACTGCCTCACTGAATAAGGTACCAAGCCATGTGGCTAACATAGACAAGAATAATGGGGTAATATGTTATAAGAAGAGTTAATAAAAAGTCTGAGCTACTAGGCCAATCAGTTTATAACTAAAAATAAAATGTGTTACAGAACTAAGAAGAGAATTCTCTACTGAAGAACCTCAAATGGCCGAAAGACACTTAAGGAAATGTTTAACGTCCTTAGCTATCGGGAAAATGCAAATCAAGACAACTCTGAGATACCATCTTATACCAGTAAGAAAGGCTAAGATCAAAAACACCAATGATAGCTCATGCTGGAGAATGAAGTAAGAGGAGCACTCATCCATTGCTGATGGGAAATGCAAACTTGTACAACCACTTCAGAAATCAATATGGTGGTTTCTCCGAAAATTGGGAATCAAATTACCTCAGGATCCAGCAATACCACTCTTGGGCATATACCCAATCATATTACCAAGACATTTATTCAACTATGTTTATAACAGCATTATTTGTAATAGCCAGAACCTGGAGACAACCTAGATGCCTGTCAACCAAAGAATGGATGAAGAAAATATGGCACATTTACACAGTGAAGTACTGTGCAGCAGTGAAAAGCAATGACATCTTGAATTTTGCATGCGGATGGATGAAACTAGAAAGTACCAACCTGAGTGAGGTAACCCAGACCCAAAAGATGAGTATGGTATGTCATCACTCATAAGTGGATACTACTCACTATAAACAAAGGATATTGAGTCTATAGTTCTGACCCTAGAAAACCTAAATAATATGGTGAACCCAAAGAAAGACATATATAGAGCCACCTGGAAAGTCAAAATAGACAAGATCACCTGACAAAATTGGGAACAGAGTAATGGGGGGAGAAGGGAGGGTGGAAGAATAGAAGGGGAGAAGGGGAGAGGAACTTGAGGGAATGGGATAGTCGAGACGGAGGAAGGACAGAGATGAGAGCAAGGAACGAGATATCTTGATTGATGGAGCCATTATGGGGTAGCAAGAAACCTGACTCTAGAGAAATGCCAAGGATGACCCCAGCTAAGACCCTAAGCAATAGAGGAGAGGCGGCATGAACTGGCCTTGTCTTGTAGTCAGATTGATGAATATCTTTTTTTTTTCATGGAACTAGTTCTTGTAGACTAGGCTTACCTAGAACTCACAGAGATCCTCCTGCCTCTGCCTCCCAAGCACTAGGATTAGAGGTGTGGGCCACCAGGACCAGCTAATAATCAAGAGAGAAAGCACAAACAGTGCTGGTGAGGACGGGAAAGGGGTCACTCTACAGGATCAGTGGAAACGTAAATTAGTGTGAGCACTGTATGGAGCTGGGCTTGGTGGTGCAGGCCTCTAATCCTAGCACTCGGGAGGCAGAAGCATGGGATCTGTGACTCTGCAGTCAGGATCATCTACAGCAAGTAGAACAGCCACTGCTAAGATCCTGTATAAAAAGAAAAGAAGACAGAAAGACAAGAGAGAAAGAGAGGGAGAGAGGTGGGGAGGGGCGGAGGGACAGAGGGACAAAGAAAGGAAGGAAGGGAGGGAGGGAGGGATGAAAGGAGAGAGGGAGAAATGAGGGCTGGGTGGTGGATGTGCATGCCTTTGAAGCCAGTACCAGGGAAGCAGAAGCAGAGGGATCTGTATTGTGAGGTTTTTTTTAATATTTATTTATTATTTATACAATACTCCGTCTGTGTGTATGCCTGCCGGCCAGAATGATGGTTGTGAGCCACCATGTGGCTGCCGGGAACCGAACTCAGGACCTTTGGAAGAGCAGGCAATGCTCCCAACCTCTGAGCCATCTCTCCAGCCCCCTGTATTGTGAGTTTGAGGCCAGCCTGGTCTACAGAGTGAGTTCCAGGATAGACAGGACTACACAGTGAAACCCTGTCTCAAAAAACCAAAAAAAAAAAAAAAAGATAAAGGAAGAAAGAGAACGGGGAGCACCATAGGAAAGAGTGGAAGGTGTCTTGGAGACCAGTGTGGGGGAGTAATGTGATCCAATGTGTACAAAAATATGAGAGTCGGTGGTGGTGGCGCACGCCTTTAATCCCAGCGCTCAGGAGGCAGAGCAGGTGGTCTCTGTGAGTTTAAGGACGACAGCCGGGGCTATAAGAACTAGTTCCAGACAGCGAGGACTGTTCCACAGAGAATCACTGGAAACACTGTCTCAAAAAACTAAAACAAAAAAAGAAAAAAAAAGTAGGCAGGCAAGGAAAATTAAATATGTTTTGTTTTTCGAGACAGGGTTTCTCTGTAGCTTTGGAGCCTGTCCTGGAACTAGCTCTGTATACCAGGTTGGCCTGGAACTCAGAGATCTGCTTGCCTCTGCCTCCTGAGTGCTGGGATTAAATATGTGTGCCACCCACGCCCAACAATAAAAATATATTTTTAAATAGATGGGCATTTCTAATAAATATTTTAGCCGGGCGGTGGTGGTGCACGCCTTTAATCCCAGCACTCGGGAGGCAGAGGCAGGCGGATCTCTGTGAGTTCGGATCTCTGTGAGTTCAAGACCAGCCTGGTCTACAGAGCTAGTTCCAGGACAGGCTCCAAAGCCACAGAGAAACCCTGTCTCGAAAAACCAAAAAAAAAAAAAAA
>NW_026068177.1:6240-10879 GCF_014885135.2 Alexandromys fortis | reverse complement strand
AAAAAAAAAAAAAAAAAAAAAAAAGTAAAGTCTAGAGTCATTCGAACAGTGCAAGAACCCAGAAAGCTACAGTCCTGCCTGGTGGCCTGTCATTGCTGTTCTGGGGACGTCGAGGGAAGAAGCATAAAGTCAAGACCCAACTGAGCTATACACAGTGTGGTAGCCTGGGCTCTTCTGTCGTGACAACGTCTCAAAGTAAATTTCTTAAATAAGATCTGGGGGCGGGGCTACACGCGCCTTTAATTCCAATATCCAGGAGCAGAGGCGAGTGGATCTCTGCTTGAGCCAGCAGTTACATGAAGAAACCCTTTCCAAGACGATGACTGGTTAAAAGCAGAAAATGTTAAAAAAAAAAATAGTGTTTCAAAAATATTTAAACTTCACTGGCGTCAGGGACTCACTAAGTAGCCCTCTCTTACCTGGAACTCTCCTTGGAAGTCAGGCTGGCCTCAAATTCACAGAGATTCGCCTGCCTCTGCCTCCAGGGATTAAAGGTGTGTGTCACAATGCCTGGTGTGAGCATGTGTTTATTTTTTCACGCCCAGTTTGTCTGGGTTTTGTTTGTTTGTTTTCCCTTGTTTCCAGGGTTCTTAAGAGAACTATAAAGTACTGGGCAGTGGCTTGCCTTTTAACCAGCACTGAGGAGGCAGAGGCAGGTGGATTTCTCAGTTAGAGATCAGCCTGATCTGCAAAGTGAGTGCCAGGACAGCCAACGCTACACAGAAAAACCCTGTCTCAAAAAACACAAAAACAGGCTGGAGAGATGACTCAGAGGTTAGGAGCACCGGCTGCTCTTCTAGAGGACCCAGGTTCAACTCCCAGCACCCACACGGCAGCTCACAACTGTCTATAACTCTAGTTCCAGGGTATCAAGCACCCTCACAAGACATACATGCAGGCAAAACACCAAAACACATTAATCAAAAAATAAATAAACTATAAAAAACAAAAACGAGAATGAGAGAGAGAAAGTCTTAAAGCAAAAATAAATGCACTGAAAGTGAAGGACTAGCCGGGCAGTGGTGGTGAACGCCTTTAATCCCAGCACTTGGGAGGCAGAGCCAGGTGAAATCAGTGAGTTTACGGCCAACCTGGTCTACAGAGTAAGTTCCAGGACAGTCAGAGATGTTCCACAGAGAAACCCTGTCTCCAAAGACCAAAAAAATGAATACATACATACATACATACACACATTCAAAAATACACAAATACATTTATAAATAGGAGTAAAGACTAATGAGGGTTGTTTCTGAAACTGCCTCATCTTTTTTTTTTTTTTCTCGTTTTTCGAGACAGGGTTTCTCTGTGGCTTTGGAGCCTGTCCTGGAACTAGCTCTGTAGACCAGGCTGGTCTCGAACACACAGAGATCAGCCTGCCTCTGCCTCCCGAGTGCTGGGATTAAAGGCGTGCGCCACCATCGCCCGGCTACTGCCTCATCATTTACAACTGCAAAACAGCTGTTGTTTATACCAGATAATAGGCCACAGGATTAACTGTTGTTTTTAATTCTATTAAAAAAAAGCTTTTTCCTAGAGATGAGCAGGACCCTTGCAAGACATCTATTTGCAAAACAGAATGTAACTGTATGTTGTTTGCCTTTAAAAAGCCCAGAGTATTGTGGTTAGAGCTACACTTGGGAATTCCCCAGTCTGAGTCTCGTCGTAAACCTTACTCCACTATCTGAAGAATTCTCTTCTTTGTTAAAATATATTCATGAAAACCAGGTGGAGGTGATGCACCCCTTTAACCCCAGCACTTGGGATGCAGACCTCAGTGAGTTCGAGACCAGCCCAGTCTACAGAGTGAGTTCAGGACAGCCGTGACTTTACACAGAGAAACCCTCTCTCACAAAACCAATATATATAAAGAATAATAGGAAATAACCAATAGTTCTGATTTCTTAAAAGAAAAAAAAATGTTTGCTTGGGCAAAATAACTGAGGGGCATCTGCAAACATCTATTTCAACGTCAAGTCCTCCCTACACAAACAGGAGTTAATGCTGTGGGCTAGTCCTTCTGTACACTGTGAACACACACTGCTCTCATTTGTTGGTAACCAAAGCTGATTTGACTTATACCAAGGCAGAATAAGGCAAGGCAAGAAAGCCAAACAGAGATACACGGAGAAGACGGGCAGAAGGAATCAAGGAAGACAGAAGCCAGCTACCCAAGAGTATCTCCAGGGACACTTGAAATCACCCCCACAAATTAAGATGTTTGAACAGACAGCTGGGGCATGGCTCCGCAGTAGAACCCTGGCTTAGCACATGCAGCTCCATGGGTTCTAGCCTCAGAAGGCAAAGGAAATAAAAGGAGACAACACGGTACCAGAGGTTATGGAACACGCGGAGAAACAGGAATCTGGGGCCCTTGATGAACTCTACCTGGGAACCCCAAATTGGACACCTCCCAAACAGAGAAGCTAACAATCCGCACCCCGACTCCGGCTCCCACCCTTAGCTCACCTTACATTGAATCCCTCCTCCGGGTTGCAGATTCTGCCCAAGGCTGTGTCCACCGCTATACAGGGTTTGGAGATTTAAACAAAACCGCCTTCTCAAACCCTCTCTGACCGGGAGGGGTAACCTTTCCTGGTCCAATCTCTGTAGAACTCGCCTTCTCAAACCCTCTCTGACCGGGAGGGGTAACCTTTCCTGGTGCAATCTCTGCAGAACTCGCTTTGACTTGGGTTGTTCTGGACGATGCAGGCCAAAATATGTAAACTGTGCAAGAAAGAAGCTACATTCCTGCGTGGTGGCCTGTCATCGCTGTCCTGGGGACGCCGAGGCAAGAAATCAGTGAGGTTGCCTGGGCTCTTATGTCGTGATGACGTCTCAAAGTAATTTTCTTAAATAAGAGTTGGGGGGCGGGGCTACTCACGCTTTTTTTTTTTTTTTTTTGAGACAGGATTTTCTCCGTAGCTTTTGGTTCCTGTCCTGGAACTAGCTCTTGTAGACCAGGCTGGCCTCGTACTCACAGAGATCCGCCTGCCTCTGCCTCCGCACGCCTTTAATCCCAGCTACTCACGCTGGGATTACTCAATATCTGGGAGGCAGAGAAGAGTGGATCTCTGCTCGATCCAGCAGTTACATGGAGAAATCCTTTCCAAAAAAATGATTGGTTAAATGCAAAAAATGTTTAAAAGTAAATAATATTAAAAAAAAAACAATTAAACTTTCCTAGGGTCAAGAACTCACTGTGTAGCCCTATTTGACCTGAAACTCCCCTTGGAGCCCATGCTGGCCTCAAATTCAGAGATCCGCCTGCCTCTGCCTCTAGAGTATGGGATTAAATGAATTAAAGGTGCGTGTCACAGAAATGTCACATGCGATGCACATTTTTAAAAAATTTATTTGAGGGCACTGGAGAGATGGCTCAGTGGTTAAGAGCATTGCCTGCTCTTCCAAAGGTCATGAGTTCAATTCCTGGCAACCACATGGTGGCTCACAACCATCTGTAATGAGGTCTGCTGCCCTCTTCTGGTCTGCAAACACACACAGACTGAATATTGTATACATAATAAATAAATATTTAAAAAAAATATTTGAGGCCCACTTTTCTTGTTTTCTCTTGTTTTCATTGTGCTTAGTGATGTGTCTTTTTGTTTTGTTTCTGTTTTATTTTCTAGACAGTTTCTCTGTGTAGCCCTGGCTGTCCTGGAACTCGCTCTGAAGTTCAGGTTGGCCTCAAACTCACAGAGATCCACTTACTTCTGCCTCTCTCTCAGTGCTGGCATTATGGCAGGCACCACCACTACCACATGCCATGCCCAGAGTCCAGTGATGTACCTAAGGAAGCACACTGAGTTCCAGGCCATGAAAAGCCACAGTGGTGGCTAATGTTATGTTGATGGCTATCTTTATGTTTAAAAGTTTAAAATTACTGTATTTAAGAGAACTATAAAGAGCTGGGCAGTATGGCACACACCTTTAATTCCAGCACTCGGGATGCAGAGGCAGGTGAGTTCGAGGCCAGCTTGATTTACAGAGTGAGTTCTAGGACAGTTAGGACTGTTAACAGAGAAACACTGTCTCCAAAAACTAAAACTAAAACAAGCAAACTAACAAACAAACAAACAAAAAAATGGCCTGGAGAGATGACTCAGCATTAGAAACACTGGCTGTTCTTCCAAAGGACCCGGGTTCAATTCCCATCACCCACATGGCAGCTCACAGCTGTCTATAATCCTGTTCCAGGGATCACACATTCGATCTGGTAGGCAAAGCACCAGTGAACACAAAGGGAAAATAATCAAAAAGCAAAAAAGAAAGAGTGAAAATTATAAATCAAAAGTGGACTTACTAAAATTTTAAGGGTGTTAAGGGTTGTTTCCTGTAATTGCCTGGTCTTTTTTTTTAATTTTTTTTAAAATTTGTTTTATGTATATGGCTGTTTGCCTGCATGTGGGTCTGTGTAAATATGTCAGATCCCCTGGAACTGCAGATACAGGCAGACAGTTGTGCACGGACATGTGGGTGCTGGGAATTGAACCCTGGTCTTTTGGAAGAACAGCCAGTGCTCTTAACCTCAGAGCCATCTCTCCATGCCCCTGGTCTTTTACAACTTTAACAAAACCATTGTTTATGCAAGATTATAGGTCATAAATTTAACCTTTTTTTTTTTTTTTTTTTTTTTTTT
>NW_026068177.1:0-6130 GCF_014885135.2 Alexandromys fortis | reverse complement strand
AGTGCTGGGATTAAAGGCATGTGCCACCATCGCCCGGCTAACCATTTTTTCTTATTCTATAAAGAAAGGTTTGGACCAGGCAGTGGTGGCGCACGCCTTTAATCCCAGAATTCGGGAGGCAGAGGCAGGCGGATCTCTGTGAGTTCGAGGCCAGCCTGGTCTACAAGAGCTAGTTCCAGGATAGGAACCAAAAGCTACGGAGAAACCCTGTCTCGAAAATCCCCCCCCCAAAAAAGAAGTTTGTTTGTTTATTTATTTATTTATTTGAGGTGACCAGGAACTGACAACTCCACCCCCCAAGGTGTCTGTCTACAAACCAGAATGTAACTTTATATCTTTTTGCCTTTATAAACCGCTGAGGAATATAGCTGGGAGCTACACTTGGGAATTCCCCAGTCTGAATCTCCAGTGTAGACCTGGCCCCAGCATCTGAATAATCCTCTTTGTTAAAATGTATTCATGGTCAGACTGGTACATATCTGAAAGATCCCAGATTTATAACACCAATACTGTTTCATTCTAAAAATTTTTACTTAAACGGGTGGTGGTGGTACACACCTTTCATCCCAGCTCTTGGGAGGGAGAGGCAGGCAAATCTCTGTGTGTTCGAGGCCAGACTGGTACAGAGTGAGTTCCAGGACAGGCTCCAAAGCTGTACACAGAGAAGCCCTGTCTGGAACACAAACAAACAAGACCTTTACATCCTGAGGCCATTTTATGGAGATTTTCACGTAGAGTGCTGGAGAAAGGTCATGCTCTCTTTCCTGAGTTGCTGTGTGCTAAGGAGTAAGGTCTCCTTCCCAGGGAGACGCTGTGACACCTAACGTTACATTTAAGGTTCTAATCTCCGTCCTTTCATGGATTGGTATTGGTCCAGGACACCCCCAGACCAAGTTCTCAGCACAAAGATTTATTTGTCGAAGAGACAAAGGCAAGAGACAGAGGAAGAGGGATATTTGTTCCCCAGTGGAGGACAAAGGGACTGGCTCTGGATAGAGAGGAGACAGACCTGGCACATAGGGAAGATGTGAAACCCGTGCTAGGATGAGATGTTTATTTTTAATTGGGCAATTTAATTAGGTGAACCAACAGGGGCTTCCGAGTGCTGAATTTCAATACTTTTAGCGCTGGGCCTTGGTAGTCAGTCTCAGGAAGAGGCAGTGGCCAAATAAGGGACTAGACCTTGGTGGCTATCTTTAGAATGTAATCTAACAATTTTTAGCAAGGCAGAGGGGATGGGCAGAAGGACACAGCTGTCAGAGTCGTGTTTGCCATGTTTGGTATTTTCATAAAATGGGGTGACCAGTAGCAGGTACCCTCTGGCGGGTAGCCTGAGGCCATAAAGGAGAGAGACAGGTATGCCATGCAGAGAGAGCTTGGGTATAGAGTTTATTTAACCGGTTATGGAGGGGGAGGGGGAAGGGAAAAGAAAGGAAGGGGAAAAGAGACGGAGACAGAAGTGCCTCTCCAAAAGATGGGCAGACAGAGGACAGAGAGAGAGCACACAGGTGCTTGCCTTGGCAGTGGGATGCAGGGATTGGGAGTGGGCGGGGCTTGTCTCTTAAAGGGACAGGGTACCCAGGTGACAGGCCAGCAGATTACAACACTTGGACTGGCTGGAGTCCCTTCGATATTTATAATAAAACAAAAATGACGCTAGTGCGTAAGCCCGAGCTTGTACAAGCTGTACCCTGTCAGTCAAATTCCTCTTTCCTGGAAGTGTTGGACTATTCTTAAATACTGCCCAGTCTAGGAAAACGCTTTACTGCTTCAGTATTCTTACAAGATAGAGGATCATGGGAGAGAACCGATTCTTCCAAGTGTGTAAAGACTGATTGCTTGCTCGAGATAACTGAGGGCATCTGCAAGCATCTACTGTGAAGTCAACCTCTGCTTACACAGCAGGACATGAGCTGATCCAAGCCCAAAGCTGTGATTTGGCGAGTTCTGCATTTATCAACTCCTAACTGACATAGCTGGTGTCTTCATCGTGAGAGCACTCTCCGGTGCAGTCCAGGAGCCAGGCCAGTCAGCATGGTGCCAGTATCGAAATAAAAGCCTCTTGTCTGTTAAAATTTATTCATGGTCAAACTGGTAAATCTCTAAGTGACCCCCCTATCCATAACATTGCAACAATTTCTACCCCCTCCTTATAAAATGGAAGAAAAAGATCAGCCCTCATTGGCTCAGGCAAAGGAGCTGACCCATAGTTATCCTTCAAGGTTAGGAGGAGAAAGGACCTCAAGACCACGGCTGGGTCTTGAACTGGGAGATCATGAGAAAGAAAAGAACAGTGGGATTTCAAAAGGCTCAATATGACTCAGAGAGAGGAGAGGCTTCCTTAAAAGCCTGGAGACGAACCTCATTGGATTGACAATAAAGGGCTGGAGAGATGGTTCAGTGGCTAAGAGCTCTTGCTGACAATCAGAGTTCAGATCCCAGCACCCACATCAGAGGCTCTCAACCATCTGTGACTCAGCTCCAGGGGATGCAATGCCTTCTTGGGGCCCTTGTGGGTACCTACATGCATGTAGCCAACATAAATACATCCATGCACACACACATACATAAACACACAAAACTTCAAAGTAAATATAATTTAGAATACTTTATTTTTTATTCTTTGTGTGTATGGACAATCCCAATTGTAATCCTGGAGTTGGAGTTACAGCTGCCTGAACAACATCTGTATTCTTTTTATTTTTCGAAACAGGGTTTCTCTGTGACCTGGAACTCACTCTGGAGACCACTATCTGGAACCCGGAGATCTTCCTGCCTCTGTCTCCCAAGTGCTAGGATTAAAGTCATGTGCCACCACCACCCAGCAGAAGGTTGCTTCTTTATTCTGGCCCAGTGAGAGAGTGGCAAGGGTGGGGTCTGATGTCAAGAGGCTGTGAGTTCTGATTGCTCCTCATTATGGTCTACCACCTTCAAGGTCCCAATCAACTTCCACAAGATTCAACCTGGGGAGCCCATGAACATATTGGGATTGTTTACAGAGCATGGTGAGGGGCCGCTTACAAGATCCTGGGCATCCCAAAGCTGCAGCATGGCAAAGTCTCACCTAGCCGGATGGTGACTGCCCCCCATCCCCATGGATGGAGTTCACTTCCACTAAGTTCACACTGGATGCCTCAGAACTGCTGAGACCCAGACGACCACAATTAGGGCAGAATGGCAGACAGCTGTATGGAGGGCATCAGGTGCCATCTCAGGAGACTGTCCAGTGACTCTCCCTAAGCCCTCATCCTCTGAGGGAGCCTCAGCGTCTTCAACAGGTCCACTCTGATGGGCTCTAGTCATGGTGGTTTCCTGCAAGCTGGCAAGGCTGATCTGATGAAGACTCTCGGAAGACTGACTTCTGTCCCTCACGTGGACATCCAGTTGAAGAACCCTTTGTATATCAATCAGGCCATCCCTTCTCCCACTGAAGGTCTTGGTACCTTCTCAAGGTCAGGTGACAAGGAGCCGGATGATGGCTCCACAGAACACCCTAACTGCTGCAACAACTGGACCCTGGTCACGTGGGAGACTGGGGTTCGATTCCCCGACGGGGAGCCAAAAAAAAAAATGGACCCTGTCCCCACCCTACAGAGTAAAAAGCCAAAGATCTGGACTTGAAATTCCACCAATCTCCTCCCTGGAATTTTCACCCTGAAAAAATCCATTGCCCCTCTCCAGAAAACTTTATATAAACCCAGCCTTCTAGTTCTCCGCTTTCTTACCCGTGCAGAGGCAGCCCCCCTCCTTGGCTTTTCCCTCCCTATAAATCTTCTGTTTCAGATTTGGTGTGCAGTGTTACTGTGTGGTATTCCTTGCCTCCCAATTGCCAGGTCACCTTTCTAACCAAGCTCTAATGCCTACACTAACTCCTTTCAGATCTAGGTCTAGGATTCAGTCTCTCAGATAGAAGCCATGAATGACAGGACACTCAGAAACAAACTCCTTCCAGGAATATGAATTGGTATGAGAGTCATGACTCAGTGGAAGAGAACTTGCCTAGATCCCCCAGTAAAGGAGGGATGGGGGTCTGACTCAGTGGGCAGAGCCCCTGTCTAGAATCCCAGGGAGGGGATGGGAAGAGGCCTGGTGGTAGAGCCCCTGACTAGAATTCCCGAGTGAGGAGGGACTGGGGGTGGGGCTCAGTTAGTAGAGTCCCTCACTAGAATCCCCTAGAGGGCCTGGGGTGTTTATATCTCTATAGTAGTATCCCCATGTATGGCACTCTAGAAGCCCTGAATTTTAGCCTCGGCACAGGAGAAAAATAAATAGAAGGCAAGAGTTTTGGTTATTGTTCTATTTTTATGAAGAGACACCATGACCAAGACAACTTTGATGACAATAAGCACTTAGCTGGGACTTCCTTACAGTTTCATAGAGTTAGTCCATAATCCTCATGGTGGAAGCAGACAGGCATAGCGCTAGGGCAGGAGCTGAGAGCTTTACATCCTCAGCTGGACCTGTCAAGGGTTTTGGCAATCTCAAATCCCGCCCTCAGTTACACACTTCCTACCCAGCCACACCCCTCCCGCTCCAACAGTTCTACTAACTGGAGACCAAGCACTCAAACATAGGAGCCTGTGGGGGTCATTTTCATTCAACCACAGCAGGTTTAATCAGTGCACCATTTTCTATGTATGAGTTAGCCAGGGAGGAAATTCTAGAAATTGTCCAGCACCTGCTCGGGCCTGTGGGGCCTCTACTGCCCCTGTCCAGTTAACTCCCTGAGGAGGTAGTTTGGGAACTCAGCCAGGAAAAGAGTGTGAGTTCAGCATCCTGGTACTCTCCTTCTGAAAAGATCACAGCTGTGAATTTCCAGATCGGATGGGTTTCTAGGTTATCTCAACCCTCTGTCTCAGTCCAGTCACCTTGTGTAGAGTTACTATTCAGAGTTATGGGGTTGTCATCCCCAGGCAAGGCATAAATTTTCGCTAAAGTGTCTACGTCAAAGGGCATGGTTTCCCAGGGAATCTGAACCAAGCCCAGGCTGGTTTGGTAAATGTACAAAAGCTCAGAATGTTCCAGGGACCTCCCAGAAAAGTCCCAGGCATCTTCAGGCTACTGTATTCCACAATTCTCCCATGATTCCTGTTGGCTGTTGTCTGAACCCCAGGTACTCAGTAGATGAGCATAGTCAGGCTTTGGTGCTGACATCTGATCATTATTCAGGGAATTCACCTGCTTCCAAGGTGCTTCTCTCACTGCCTTGGACTGGTTGGATGCTGCATCCATCTCTCTTGTTACCCGGGTAGACGGTGCACCCATCTCTCTTGTTGACTGCTTCAATGATGATGCTCCCATCTCTATCATTGCTCCATTGGATGATGCACCCATCTCCATTGTTGAGTGGTTGGATGGGACACTACTACCTTTCTTAGCAGGGTTCGATGATGCACACATCTCTGTCATTGACTGGTTGGATGATGCACACGTCTCTCTCTTTACCTGGTTGGATGATGCCCCCATCTTTCTCGTTGCCTGTTTAAATATTGCACCCATCTCTTTCACTGCCTGACTGAATATTGCATCAATCTTTCTCATTTCCTTGTTGGCTGAGGTGACCATCTCCATCACTGCCTGGCTGGATGAGGCTCTTCTAACTCTCTTGGCCTGGTTAGATGGTGCCCTTTCCACACTCTTAGGCTGAATGGAAGATGCATCCACCTTTATTATTTCCTGGATGGGTGGTGCACCTGTCTCCATCACTGCATGATTGGGTGAGGCTCTTCCACGTCTCTTGGCCTGAGTGGATGATGTACTTCTCACTCTTGTTGCCTGGTTGCAAGATGTGCTGATCTCTATCGTTGCCAGGTTGGATGGTGAGCCCATCTCTCTTGTTGCACCCGTATCAATCATTGCCTGATTAGATGATGCTCTTCCCACTGCCCTGAACTGGCTGGATGCTGCTGAAGGTGAAATCCAGTGACAGTTACCCTGCTGTGTTTGAAGTTTGTCTTGTTGACTTTTAAACCACATCTGAGAAGAAAGAAATGATGGTTTGGGATCTTTGTTAAAAGCAACTCATTTTTTGAAAAGGTACTTTTAATATATGATATACTATATATCATATTATAATTTATGATCATATTTTAGGGTCTTTTGAGACAGGCTTTGTCTCTACTGTCCTGGA
>NW_026068176.1:1831266-1838534 GCF_014885135.2 Alexandromys fortis | reverse complement strand
GCTTTTTCAGCATCTAATGAAATGATCATATGGTTTTTTCTTTCAGTTTATTTATATCGTGGATTACATTAATAGATTTTCGTATGTTGAACCAGCCCTGCATCTCTGGGATGAAGCCTACTTAATCATAATGGATAATTTTTCTAATGTGTTCTTGGATACGGTTTGGCAGTATTTTGTTGAGGATTTTTGCGTCGATGTTCATGAGTGAGATTCGCTTGTAATTCTCTATCTTGGTTGAGTCTTTGTGTGCTTTTGGTATCAGAGTGACTGTAGCTTCATAAAAGGAATTTGGCAATGACTCTTCTGTTTCTATACTGTGAAATACATTAAGGAGTATAGGTATTAGGTCTTCTTGGAAGTTCTGGTAGAATTTGAAATCATCAGGTCTTGGGCTTTTTTTGGTAGGGAGGTTTTTGATAACAGCTTCTAATTCTTCACGACTAACAGGTCTATTTAGCTTGTTCACCTGGTCCTGGTTTAACTTTGGTATATGGTATTTATCTAAAAACGTGTCCATTTCTTTTACATTTTCCAGTTTTGTGCCATACAGGCTTTTGTAGTAAGATCTAATGATTCTTTGAATTTCCTCTGTGTCTGTGGTTATGTCCCCCTTTTCATTTCTGATCTTATTAATTTGCATATTCACTCTCTGGCGTTTTATTAGTTTGGATAGAGGTTTATCAATCTTGTTGATTTTCTCCAGGAACCAGCTTTTTGTTTCATTGATTCTTTGGATTGTTTTCTGTGTTTCTATTTTGTTGATTTCAGCCCTCAGTTTGATTATTTCCAGTCTTCTACTCCTCCTAGGTGAGTCTGCTTCTTTTTTTTCTAGAGCTTTCAGGTGGGCTGTTAAGTCTCCAATGTGTGCCTTCTCTGTTTTCTTTAAGTGGGCACTTAGTGCTATGAACTTTCCTCTCAGGACTGCTTTCATAGTGTCCCATAAGTTTGAGTGTGTTGTTTCTTTATTTTCATTGAATTCAAGGAAGACTTTAATTTCTTAATTATGTGGGAGTGTCATATATCAATCTGTTGATTTCATTGGTTAAGTAATAAAGAAACTGCTTGGCCCTGATAGGTTAAAACATACGTGGGAGGAGTAAACAGAACAGAATGCTGGGAGAAAGAGGAAGTGAGCTTAGAGGCCATGCTCCCCTCTCCCCGGCAGATGCGATCGATGAAGCTCCGACCCAGGATGGACGTAGGCTAGAATCTTCCCGGTAAGCATACCTAGGAATGCTACACAGACTATTAGAAAGGTTCTAAATTAATACGTGAGAATTAGCCTAGAAGAGGCTCGATATAATGGGCCAAGCAGTGTTTAAAAGAATACAATTGGTGTGTTGTTATTTTGGATAAAGTTAGCTGGTGGCAAGAGCTGTGTGGCGGAATGCAACCTGCAGCTCCTACAACATCTTTCTTTATTTCTTCCTTATTCCAGATATGGTTCAGTAGTTAACTGTTCAGTTTCCATGAGTTTGTAGGCTTTCTGGGGATAGCATTGTTGTTGAATTCTAACTTTAATCCATGGTGATCTGATAAGATACAGGTGGTTACTAATATGTTTTTGTACCTGTGGAAGTTTGCTTTGTTACCGAGTATGTGGTCAATTTTCGAGAAGGTTCCATGAGCTGCAGAGAAGAAGGTATATTCTTTCCGATTTGGGTGGAATATTCTATAGATGTCTGTCAAGTCCAATTGATTCATTACCTCCATTAATTCTCTTAGTTCTCTGTTAGGTTTCTGTCTGATTGACCTGTCCATTGGTGAGAGAGGAGTGTTGAAGTCTCCCACTATTAGTGTGTGCGGTTTGATGGCTGCCTTGAGTTTTAGTAATGTTTCTTTTACGTATGTGGGTGCTTTTATATTAGGGGCGTAGATATTCAGGATTGAGACTTCCTCTTGATGAATTGATCCTGTTATGAGTATAAAATGTCCCTCTCCATCTCTTCTGATTGATTTAAGTTTGAAGTCAAGTTTGTTAGAAATTAGTATGGCCACACCTGCTTGTTTCTTAGGTCCATTTGCTTGATAAGCCTTTTCCCAGCCCTTTACTCTGAGTAGGTGCCTGTCTCTGTGTTTGAGGTGTGTTTCTTGTAAACAGCAGAATGTTGGATCCTGATTTCGTATCCAATCTCTTAGCCTGTGCCTTTTTATAGGTGAGTTGAGCCCATTGACATTAAGTGATATTAATGACCAGGGGATGTTAACTCCGGTCACTTCTTTAGTAGTAGAGTTCGTGTGCGTCCCTTCTTTGAGTTGCGCTGGTGACGGGTCTCTAGATGTCTGAGTTATTGTGGTCATTGTTGGACTCCTTGGTTAGAGATTTTCCTTCTATTACTTTCTGTAAGGCTGGGTTTGTGGCTACGTATTGTTTAAATTTGTTTTTATCCTGGAAAATTTTGTTTTCTCCATTTATGGTGAATGAAAGCTTGGCTGGGTATAGTAGTCTGGGCTTGCATCCATGGTCTCTTAGTTTTTGCAGTACATCTATCCAGGACCTTCTGGCTTTCATGGTTTCCATAGAGAAGTCAGGTGTAAGTCTGATAGGTTTACCTTTGTAAGTAACTTGGCCTTTTTCCTTTGCGGCTCTTAATATTCTTTCTTTATTCTGTATGTTTTGTGTTTTGATTATTATATGGCGAGGGGATTTTTTTTTTTTTTGATCCAACCTATTCGGTGTTCTGTATGCTTCTTTAACCTTCATAGGTACATCTTTCTTTAGGTTGGGAAAGTTTTCTTCTATAATTTTATTAAATATATTTTCTGGACCATTCAGCTGCACTTCTCCTTCTTCTACTTCTATTATTCTTAGGTTTGGTCTTTTTATTGTGTCCCATATTTCCTGAATGTTTTGTGATGAGAGTTTGTTGTACTTGCTGTTTTCTTTGATCAGCGTGTTTATTTTCTCTATGGTATCTTCATAATCTGAGATTCTTTCTTCTATCTCTTGTATTTTGCTGGTTATGCTTGTTTCTGTAGTCTCTATTTGTTTACCTAGATTTTCCATGTGCAGCCGGCCCTCTGTGTTTTCTTCTTTGCCTCCATTTCAGATTTCAAGTCTTGAACTGTTTCCATTATCTGCTTGCTTGTTTTTCCTTGGTTTCCTAGGGTATCATTAACTGATTTATTCAATTCTTCAAACTTTCTGTTATACTTCTCATCCATTTCTATAAGGCATTTTTTTTACATGCTGTTTATGGGCGTCAATCACTTTCATAAAGTCAATTTTTTTCTACTTCTTCTTGATTAATGTGTTCATGTCCTCCTGTTGTGAGGTCGCTGGGTTCTGGTGGTTTCATGTTGTTTTTTAGATTGTTGGGTGAATTCTTGCATTGGCGCCTGCCCATCTCTTCCCCTGAATGCTCCCCTATGGATCTTCTTTTATAGGATCCAGTCTCCTTGCCTACTGATGCACCTTCCCAGCGATGGCTCTCCTGGTGCTCCAGTGATGTCTCTCCCCAATGATGGCTCTCCTGGAGCTGAGATCAGATCTCCCTGCTGGTTGGGCAGCTTGTAAACAAAGAGCCTACCTTGCTGAAGGCAGGCTATTGAAACAAAGGAGCTCCTGCCAGCTAGGTTGCCCTCTGGATTTGGCCCCAGTGCCCCGAAGAGGGAAGGGAGGCAGAAGGGGGGATGGTTCTGGATGCAAGCTGGGTGGGATAGGAAGAGAGAGGCAGTATGCTGGGAGTATAGGCCCAGCAGGAAGCCCAGAAAGTATAGGAAGAATGAGGCATGTCTGAGTTCCATGTCCCGGGCTGCTGTCTTGGGTCCAAAACTCACCCCAATGATGGCTCTCCTGGTGCCGAGATCAGATCTCCGTGCTGGTTGGGTAGCTCGTAAACAAAGTGCCTACCTTGCTTGCTGCAGGCAGGCTATTGAAACAAAGGAGCTCCCGCCCGCTAGGTTGCCCTCAGGATTAGGCCTCAGTGCCCCAAAGAGGGAAGGGAGGCAGCTTTATATTGTTTTTTGATGGCATGTGGGGAAACTTTAACTACTACATCATCTACTGGTATTGCTCAGCTTAGCACATGATGGTTGCACATTGAGGTTTGCAACTGGCTCCCTGCTACGGGCAGTTGCCAGGACAGGCTTTTCTGTACTACAGGCAGTATGAGAGAGCATGGGAACCCACAATGTGGCTTATCCCATGGCTCGCTGGCAGCTCAAGCCTGCAGGCAAGGGCCCAGAGATGAGTCCCTGTACTGTAGCTGGCATGAGAGACAATAGGTTAGGAATTTGCTCTTGGCTCTGTTCCTGTGTGGCTAGAACCCTTTCCCAAGCTCTCTCAGGTTTTATATGGATGTAATTTCCAAACTTTGGGTGCCATTTGTAGGCACAGTTTTCCTGTTCCAACTGTCCACTCAGAGTTTTAATATTAATTTTAAATGCTCAGCAAGTAGCTCAGGTTTGTTACTAGCTAACTCTTACAACTTAAATTAATGTATTTCTATTAATCTGTGACTGTAATGTGGCTAGTGATTTTACCTGTCCTCCAGCATGTCTTGCTTGCTCCATGTCTGCTGGCATCTTCTCTGACTCCACTCTTCTTCATCCCAGCAGCCTTAGTGTGTTTGTCCTGCCTATACTTCCTGCCTGGATACCAGCCAGTCAACTTTTATTAAACCAATTCAAGTTACACATCTTTAAAGTGTACAAAAGGATTATACCACAGCAGGGCTGGGAAATAATAAGAAAATAAGAACCTTACTATGTTGCCTTGAGATGATTTGTGTGATATTTTATTGAAGAATGTGGTTGCTTTTCACCCTTGTCCAAAGAGAGAGTCTGCCTGAAGACAACCTAATGAGTTTTGGATTAATTCTGTTGGCAGAAAAAAATCTCAAAATAATCTAGTATAGACTCTGCCGTATGGTTATTGGTATTAACTCTAATGAACCTTATAATGAATGAAAAGGAGCAAGCTCAGCATATTAAAACACAACATGTAGAACAATTTGAGGAGAAAAGGAGCATCCGGAAGTGGAATAAAGCTAAGTTGTGGTTCAAGGAGATAAACAGATTAAGAAATGGAATAAAGTAAGTGGTAACCTCGGGGCAAGATCCTACCCAGCTATGCTTCCAACTTTAAAAAAAATTAAAGAAAATCTTAAAGCAAAGTGTTGATGTGCATGCCTTTAATTCCATCTTGGAGAAAGCAGGGGCTGGCAACTTTCTGAGTTTGCGGTAACCCTGGTATACAGAGCATGTTCCAGGACAGCCAAGCTTAGGTAGTGAAGGTAACAATCAAACACAGAAAGCTGGTGAAGATGTAATTGAACAAAGGAGCCATGTTCCAGCTCTAGCAAGCAGCAGAACTTGGCAGCTTTGACCACGTGGCCCTGGTTTTAAAGTTAAGGATAGAAAAAATAGGCTATGGAATTTGTCTCCACATCTAAGGAAAGCTGCTGAGGGAAAGCATGTGTCAGGGGTGTCCCCGAATGAAGGCCTGGAGAGACCATAAAGTAAAGCTGTGAATTGCCTTGGAGATGAAGCCTGGATTGCTTTAGAGACCCCCAGATGTTAGCAATGCCAGAATCATGGGGCACCTTCCAAGGAAAACTGCTAACAAGGAATGGAACCTGTGGTGATATTGTTTATGCTCTAACAAATAAAGCTTGCCTAAAGACAGAAGGTAAGGCTAGCAACTAGTTAACCATAGAGGCCAGGTTGTGGTGGCTCACACCTTTGATCCCAGCACTTGAGAGACACAAGCCTTTAATTCCAGCACTAGGGAGGTGGAGACAGGAATATAAGGTGAGTGGAGACAGGATCTCAGTCCATTCGGTTTGAGGATTCAGGAGAGGTAAGAATTCTCTTTACTGGCTGGCTCCTTTACTTCTCTGTTCTTTCAACATTTAACCCAATAGCTGACTCCAGGTTTTTATTATTAAGACCAAGTAGAATTCGTGCTACAGGAACCAGCCCAAGAGAAAGAAGTACACTGCAGTCAACAAAGCTGAAAGGAATTGGAGATCTGAAGAGCACTTTGACAAGAGACCTGGAGGTGCAGAGTTTGGAGTTTGCCCAACTGGTTTTCAGCCTTGCTTTGGTCCAATATTTCCTCACTATACTCTCTTCCCTATGTTTCGGGATGGTAATGTATAACTTGTGCCATTACGTGTGTGAAGTATGTGATCTGATTTTTGATCTTGATTATATAGGGTATTACAGTTAAAAGGTTGCATGAGTCTCAGGAGGAGACTTTCAACTTTGGACTTTTAAACACTGTTGAAACTGTGATGGACTATGGGGACTTTTGAAGTTGGACTAAATGCATCTTGCATTGTGATATTCTTATAAACTTATAGGGGCCAGGGAGTGGAATGTGGTTGTTTGAATGTAATTCTCCTCCATAATTTCACAGGGAGTGACACTATTAGGAGATGTGGCCTTGTTGGAGTAGGTATGGTCTTGTGGAGGAAGTGTGTCTCTATGAGTGGTGGGCTTTGAGGTCTCCTATGTTTAAGCTGCTGCCAGTGTTACAGTTCACTTCCTGTGGCCTGTGGATCAAGTTATAGAACTATCAGCTCCTTATCTGGGAACCTGTCTGCCTGAATGCCACCTGCCATGATGATACTGGACTAAACCTCTGAACTGTTAGCAAGCCACCACAATTAACTATTTTCCTTTGTAAGAGTTGCTGTGATTGTGGTGTCTCCTCACAGCAATAGAAACACTAATTAAGACAGGAGATGTGTCCTGTTGGAGAAAGTGTGTCACTGGATATGAACTTTGAGGTTTCATGCCAAGTCCTGTATCTCTGTCTGTGGATAAGGATGTAGCTCTCAGTTACTGCTCTAATGACATGAGTGCCACCATACCCATTCCATAAGTTAAATGATGGACTAAACCTCTGAACCTGGAAGCAAGCCCGCAATTGCATGTTTTATAAGAGTTGTAAGAGTTGTTATGGTCATATGCATCTCTTCAAGCAGTAGACCAGTAACTAAGAGAAGGCCAAACTCCCTTGAAAGAAGGGCAATGTGCAAGAACTAATGCTTCCCCCTTTAGAAACTGAAGGCGTAAGTCACGAACAAGGCCACACCAGTTTGGAGTTATGATTAATAGTGTGTTATTTATTTAAAGGGGAAAACTTACAGATCACTGTCCCAGACAACAGCCATCTGCACAACCAGGAAGGGAGTCTAGTCTCCGGCGGAGCAGGAAGTGAAGAGAGCGAGCAGAGGAAATAGCTGCTTTTTTAAAGGGAGAGAGACCACGCCCCAATGGGCTGGTATCACAGCAGCTATTGGTTGGAGGGGCGG
>NW_026068176.1:1814991-1824079 GCF_014885135.2 Alexandromys fortis | reverse complement strand
TTATGATTAATAGGGTGTTATTTATTTAAAGGGGAAAACTTACAGATCACCGTCCCAGACAACAGCCATCTGCACAACCAGGAAGGGAGTCTAGTCTCCGGCGGAGCAGGAAGTGAAGAGAGCGAGCAGAGGAAATAGCCGCTTTTTTAAAGGGAGAGAGACCACGCCCCAATGGGCTGGTATCACAGCAGCTATTGGTTGGAGGGGCGGAAGGACCTCCCGCAACAAGAAACCATTCACAAAGCTACAACAAACAGTGAAATGGTAAGACCAGCCTGAGATTGATCTGGAATTTAATGCACAAACATTGTTATTTTGATACAAGCACTAAAACCTATTAACTAACAATTTTACCTAAAGCATAATGATTAGTCAATGGATAAACTATAATATCTCCCAAAAATGTTAATGAGATGCATGGATATTCACAAGAAAAAGAATGTAATTGGCCCTTGCCACTAACCACACACAAAGTTAATGCACAATGGATCAAAATCTAAAATCAACTTAAAAAACAAGAGTAAAGTTTTATGACACTGGGTCAAGAAACAATTTTTTAGATCTACAGAAAATAACAAGAGATAAAGTTGCTTGGTTAGATGAGTGGATTATGCCTTTATCCCAGGATTCCTGAGGGGGAAGCAGGAGAATCTCTGTGAGTTTAAAGGCAGTCTGGTCTACAGAGTGAGTTCCATAATAGCCAGGGCTACATAGGGAGACTCTAGCTTCTCCCCCTTCCCCGCCACCATGAATTGTATTTAACCAAATAGAAAATATTTGTGTATAATACAAAGGACATCATGAAATAAACAAAAATGCCCCCAGCTGTGGTGCCATGAGCCTATCATCCCAGCACTGGGAAGGTGGTGGCAGGAAAATCAAAAATTCAAAGTTATCTTCAGTAATGTGGTAAGTTCCAGGCTAGCCTAGGGAATGTGAGACTTCTTAAATACATATATATGTCTCTCTCTCTCTCTCTCTCTCTCTCTCTCTCTCTCTCTCTCTCTCTCTCTCTCTGTGTGTGTGTGTGTGTGTGTGTGTGTGTGTGTAAAATGTGGGAGGGAGAAAGGATTATGGGAGCCAGAAGATCCAAGGACACCACAAAATCAGTTAACCTGGGCTCATATGGCTCACAGAGACTGAACCACCAACCGGAAAGCCTAAGTAAACAGGAAGTGCATTGTAAGCAACTTCCAAAACTCTAGAATTGACAGAGACATATCGCTGCCTGGACAGTCACCCAAAGTTCTTCTGTACCATTGGGGCATCCACCTTCAGCCTACAGGCCCATAGTATCCAGCAAACATTTCCATGAAGCAGGAAATTTTAAAGACAGTTCCATCACTTTCTTCTGTGTCCTGTAGAACGCCTCCCAGACTCTTTCATGAAACAGGAACCCTGAAGGATCATCTCACCTTTAGGCAATTAATTTTATGGAAATCAGTATATGAAAGAGACTCGTAGACATCCTCAGTCTTCTCTTTTCCTGTCCCCATCCCCTCCCCTGACCAGTCTACTGCTCATAACCCTTACAGCTGTCCTTCCTTTCGACTCAGGTCAGGAACCCATCATCTCTCCTGGCATTTCTGCATCAGTGTCTCCATGTACACCTTGCCTCTTAATTTTCCTCTTCAATACAGTCTTTTTTATTTTAATTTTTTAAATATTTTCATCAGTATATTTTGATTATGTTCTTTCCCCTCCTCGAAGTTCATATTCTTTCCCCTCCCACTCTCACTTTTAAGACAAAACAAAGCAAACAACAAAAAGTGTAAAAGATAAACTAAAAGACATAAAAAGAAAAACAAAAACTACAAAAACAAACAAACATGGAGTCAGTTTTGTGTTTCTCAAGTCCCCCTGGGCTTGTGTATTGCCAGGAGTGTGGCTGAATATACCCAGTGGCACTCCATTGGGAAAAACTGACTTTCCCTTTCCTAATAGGTATCAGTTGCAAATAGGTTTTTGGTTAGGGCAGGAGTTTGTGTCCACTTCCCCATGTCAGTGTTGGGCAGTTGTGGGCATCAACTCTTCATATGTCTGATTCATTTTCTCAAAAATTTCACACTGGTTCTATCTGACCCCTGTTTAAAGCCTTTTAAACCGCCATACCCTGCTCCTTTCTTCACTGTGGCGATGTGTGTGTATATGTGTGTGTGTGTGTGTGTGTCTGTGTCTGTGCGTGTGCCACCTCCTCCCACCTATCAGAGTAACAACAATAGATCTACATGCTCTGCTCACTGAAGATCAGTCTGAGCACACAACTATCACCTCTCTCTCTCCATGCTCCACGCAAGCATTCCCAGTACCTTGCCTGCCTCTCTCTCACCTAGTTTCTCACCATGGAGGAGGACCACAACCTGCACCTTGTTGCTCACACTATAGTCAGAGCAGGACTCAGCTCAGCCAGGAAGCCTTCCCTGTTAGGCTATCACTGCTCACCCCGAACCTAAATAGGATACACCCTACATTTCTTATTCATTGGCCAGTTATAATCTAAAGAATCCTAAAGGGGCCTGATATCAATTTGGTTACCAAACAACTTGGACAAACGCTTTGTTATTTTCTTGTTAACTGAAACACCACACAACTAAGAAAGAATTGTCTCTGATGGAGTATGGCTGTACGGGTAATTTCCCAACCTTTACAAAAATTAAAACAACTAATATTTATTGGGTAAATTGTATATTCTATCAATTGTTATACTAGCTTTAGCTTAAAATAACACATTTCTGAAGAACGTATTCTTATCTGTGTGTTATAGATGAAAATCTACAGCTGAGAGAGGGCATCTTATGCCAAATTACAATCTCTGCATGGGAGAAGCGGAGTGTCATCAGAGCCTGGCTCTCAGTCACCTTCTCTGCTTCTAGCACACAGGCTCTGAGGTGGGAGATGAGGAAGGCAAAGTCTTCACATTGTCCATCAAGTTGAGCTTATGGAGACTCAGCACAAGCCAGAGCCCTCCTAGGACAGAGCTAGATGGCTAGTCACAGATCATCTTTCCTGAGGAGATTTTCCCTCCTGTCTGAATGTGAGAGACCCTGGGATGTACTGAAAGTAGAAGGATCCAAGGAAAGAAGATTTGAAGCGTGTTTCCATAGAGCAGGCAATGAGGGAAGAAGTGTGAGGAGTTTGAAATGTAGGTACAAAGTACCAGAAATTGGGTAGACTGACTACTTCTCATCTCCAGTACCACAGATGCCTAGGTCCCACCCAAAAATTAAGCACCAAAGACTATCTCACCACTAGGAGATCCAAGGAATGTTTCACTGAGTGCCTGTTTCTTCCCCCTGTAGGAAACCTCCTGAAGCAACCGAGTCAAAAGACTAAGGATTTGAGGTTGCTCAGTTTCCAGAAAAATGTCAAGGTAAGGCAGAGTTTGAGGGTTGAGTCTCTCACTCCTCAGCAAGTAGGCCAGCACTGGATCCTGAAAATGGCACTTATAAAATCCCGTTTAACAAAGGGAAGCTCAGATATTTTCACCTCTTCCCAGTGGGACCAGCTCCTGGGGTTTTATGACCCTGCCTCTTCTCTGAGATTCCCCAGGAGAGCTGGGAAAGGGCCATTTCTGTTCCCAGTAGGGATGCTAAGATGATCTCCGGATGCTGTCAACAAGAGCACTACAGGGAGACCCTTGGGGGCAGAGCGGGAGAAACAGCCCATAGGTGGAGAAGTGGTGACCTGTTCCCTTTTCTAGACTAATTGGGGGAATAAGAGCAGCTCAGAGAAGAGGAGGTGAGACCTGGTTACCTGAAACACAGGACAAGGACTTAAGTTCTCATTCTGATTCCTCTTTTACTGCCCAAACCCTGAGTCCATATTTGAATCACACTTCTCTTCCTTCCTCAACTACCTTGGGGGCAATCATAGTCCTCCCTTCTCTGCTGTGTGATGTCTGAGCAGGTTACCCAGTCACTCTGGTGTTAATGAAGAGTCATCAACAATGGGGGCTGACTGGAGAGGTGGCTCTGGGATAAACAGGATTTGCTGTGCTGCAGAAGACCCAGTTTGGTCCCCAGCACTCACATGGCTGCTCACAACCATATATATCTTTAATTTTAGAGAATCTGGTGCTCTTTTCTAACTTCCACTGAGACCAGACATGCATGTAGTGTACATATATATGTACAGGCAAAATGCTCATACACATAAACAAAAATAAAGGAAAAAGAGTCAACCATGACATGCCAATATGAAAGTCAGTCTCACAAGTTCTCTTTCTACTGAAAATCTCAGAAACTTTCTCAGACATGGGTCTGGCAGCTGAAGAGAATTTCTCGCAGAAAGCTAATGTGAGCCAGTCCAGCTGCTACAACTGCTCTCTGAAGCTTGGTCAGCTAACCAGATGCTTCTGATGAATGCCCCATTGCCTGAGTCCCCTCCCAGCCTTTAACTAGCATTCCAGGCTACCTGGGCCCTGGCAATGACATCTTAGTTTTAACAGGAAGTAGTTACAGAAGAGAGTATGTTGTCTGACTTTATTTAGGCAAAGTGGGGCAATAAACTCTCAAAGATCCTGCTGTTATTATTCAGAAATGCTGGCGGGTCCCTGGCGGGCTCACGGAGCAAGCGGGTGTGAGCCCGATGGGGACGGAGCCGCTAGCAGGTCCCCGCGGAACTCCGGAGCGTCCTAGTGGCCAGCGGCCGACACGTAACAGGCGGGCAGGACTGCGGCGAGTCCCGGGCAGGGCCCCCTGCTGTTGGAAAACCGGCAGTGAGAGCAGCAGCTGGGCCCTTCCCGGACCTGGTGGGTTCATGGAGCGAGCGGTGTGAGCCCGATGGGGACGGAGCCGCTAGCAGTTCCCCCGGAGCGTCCTAGTGGCAAGAGGCAGACACAGAACAGGCGGGCAGAAATGCGGCAAGTCCCGGGCAGGTCCCGGAAGGGCCCAGCTGCTGCTCTCACTGGCGGAGCCACGCAGAGGCACTGGCGGCTGCCGGTTTCCTAACAGCAGGGGGCCATATGGCGGCGAATTCCCGACAGCGGCGAGCGAGTGTAAGCAGACCCATAGACACAAAAAAACAGGCATAAAGCTAAAATATTTATTACAGGAGAGAGGGAGAGAGAGAGAGAGAGAGAGAGAGAGAGAGAGAGAGAGAGAGAGAGAGAGAGAGAGAGAGAGAGAGAGAGAAAGAGAGAGAGAACCCCGTGTGCACCCCAAAAAAGCAAAAAGAGAGAGAGATGGCGGCGGAAGGTCAGAGGTAGTGGGAGTGGGCGTGGCTTGTCTCCCAATGAGACAGGAAACCACAACGCCTGCCTGTCCACAATTTGGGCTGGGCCCTGGCAGCAGGCAAGGCTTTGAGGGAATTTTTCCAGTGGTTAGTATTACTACAATCCAGGGGGAGTCACCATGCCCCATCATCTTCTTTGAAGACCTTGGGGTTACTCCCAGGAGCTGGAGTCTCTCTGTCATAGTAAGCTTTTTCCATTAAGTATTTTATGTCATATTCAGCAGATATCTGGAAAATGTGATGACCATTATCTATTAAGTATATCTGAGCTAAACAAACTTTGCTTGTTTTTATTTGTTTCCTTCAGGTTTAACCTTGGAAGCATATACAGGGGGCTAAATAAGACTTATTTCTATAATTAATTACTTTAGCACTTAGTATAACAAGTATAGTTCTGAACACATTAAAGAGTTTGATCCTTTGTGAGGCAACTGACCATTAACTTGCATGTCTTTTTTTTTTTTTTTTTAAGAGAGTGTATCGCACAGACCTTTATTTGAGGGATGCACCCAGAGGATATACCCTCACTTCCATAGCTTCTTGATGGACATATTTTTCTCACTGTCCTTTTGCATGACCTTGGCTACAGCCATCTCAAAGTCCTCCTGAGTGACGTGGACACGCCGTTCCCGCAGAGCATACATGCCGGCTTCTGTGCTCACACCCTTCACTTCAGCCCCTGAAGCTCCTGGCATCAGTTCAGCAATTTTTCTCAGGTTGATCCCCCTGGTCAAGTTCATTTTCCGAGAGTGGATTTTCAAAATGTCCAGCCGGGCCTCCTCATTGGGAGGTGGAAATTCAATTTTTCTGTCGATCCTCCCAGGACGAAGCAAGGCAGAGTCCAGGATATCAATCCTATTAGTTGCCATGATAACCTTGATATTCTTGGTAGCCTCAAAGCCATCCAGCTGGTTGAGCAGTTCCAGCATTGTGCCTTACACTTCACTGTCCCCTCCAGAGCCTCCCTCCAGCCATGAGGAGCCAATAGAGTCAATCTTGTCCATGAAGATGATAGATGGAGCATGTTCTCGTGCCATGACAAACAGCTCCCTCACCATTCTTGCCCCTTCCCTGATAAATTTCTGTACCAGGTCAGAACCAGAGACATGAATAAAAGTACAGTCCATATGATGAGCCACAGCATGGGCCAACAATGTCTTCCCAGTGCCTGGGGGTCCATACAGGAGCACTCCCTTTGATTGTGCAATGCCCAGTGCTTCAAAGAGCTCAGGGTGCTTCACAGGCAGCTCGATCACTTCTTTGATCTCTTTGATCTGCTTGTCTAGCCCACCAATCATCTCATAAGTTGAGTCCGGCACCTTTTCCACCATCATTAGTGACACCAGAGGGTCCACCTTATTAGGTAGGATCTTATGCAGAGTGTAGCTGTCATTCCTCAGAGCAACCCAGCAGTTGGGCGTCACATCATTGATGTCAATGTTCTTGTCCACATCGACTACGAATTTACCCTCAGGATGGACCTTGACCAACACTTTTTTCTTATCCATGGCCCAAACTACTTCTCCAACATAGGAGCCCTGTTCCTGCAGCAGCTGCAGCTCCTCCTGCAACAGTCGAACTTTTGCATTGAGCTCATTCCTCTGGGCCTGCAGTCTCCGGAGATTCTGGCTCTTATCATTCACAATCAACTAGAGATCTTCAATCTTGGACAAATAATACTGGCAGAGTCCACTGCCTGCCTTCCCCTCTTCCAGTTCCATCTGCTGTGGCCCATCAAGTGCCATCTTCCCTCTCTAACTTGCATGTCTTAATTATCTTTAACAGCTTACAATAAGCTAACAGCTTTTATAAGATTAGGGCCTTACAACTTTATCTCTGTTAAGTTTGAGCCTTAAAAAGATCTGAATTGAAGCTCCTTTTAGTATCAAAATAAAATTTTAAATCATGAATACAGCCCATAGGGAGACTGGCAACTTTATAATTTCCTGGTTCTTATAGCTTAGAAAAATAGCTGAAGCTTAACAAAGTTAGCAAAGACAAGGGGGCTGGAAATCCATCCGCAGTCTCTGTCAGCTTGAATAGACCTTAGGTAAGGAGGGGCTCTTCGCTAGACTGCTTAGGTTGTTGTCTTGCTGCATCATAAGGTAGGAACATCCCAGTTACTTGTGGTTAATGCCTGTTGTTCATATCTGTGGCCCTAACTCATTAGCCTTTTAGTTATTTCTCAAAATTATATACTAATAATATAAAACATTTTATAAATTTAGAATGTCCTGTAGCCTTATTAATTTAAATATTTTATAAAGGCTAAAAACATCCAGACCTTTTTATTTAAATTTGTGTAAAACTCCAAAATTTCCTCTTAATATAGTAAAAATCTCTAAACTATGTGTTCCTTCAATATCAAACAAAATAAAATAAAAAAAATTGGGAGGTGGTGACATGTGGGCGCCTGGTCTCCCTTATTCCTGGGGTGCCTTGGCAGGGACAGTTTGTTATCAGTTAACTAAGCTTCCTGTGTGTTTCCTTGCTATCCCTGCCCCACCTGGTGATTTAGCTACAGGCAATCTTCTCCATTGTTAATATGGTAATTTCCCACCTCCCTGGGCAGAGAGATCTTTGTGCTGCAGTTAGGTAGAAAAAGGCTTCCCCAAGTCTAAATAAAGGGCATTCACTTGATCTCCTATTGAATGACCCTGGTCTCTGTGTCTTGTGTTCAATCTCCAGGCCCTTGCCCGGACTCGCATTCGGTACAGCTGCGCGCGAACTGTACCAAGGGTGTAACACCGAAATCGGGTGTTACAGTGACACATGCCTTTAATCCCAGCACCCAGGAGGCAGAGGCAGGCAGGTCTCTATGAGTTTGAGGCCTGCCTGGTCAACAAAAGAAGTTCTAGGACAACCAGTACTGTTGCACAGAGAAACCCTGTCTCAAAAAACAAAAACACAAAAAAAACAAAAAAAAGTAAAGTACCTCTTTTACTTTAAGAGGAAAGACATAGGGCACAATCAGCACAAGGCAAAATCATGCTCCAAAAATGCAAACAATTCAATATTCATTATCTGGGATTCCCTCATAATCTCTGGACTTTCCCAAGGGACTCAGGTCACCTCGTTGGCCCCACCCTAAGCAGCATATATAGCCTTTTAGAACCCAGCCAGCTGAATATCATTGTCATTGGTGTTTTTGGTAACCATCATATCACTTGCATTGCCAAAACTGCTAGGATTACCCCACGACAACTGGGTTCTCTTCATGAACTCCAGGTCTGCCACACAGGCAAGCCTCCGCTGCTCTCCATGGCCGCTTTATGCCTTTAAAACCAATACCACACTTTCTTCATCCTTTCTTCCATTGAAGGGCATCTAGGTTGTTTCCAGGTTCTGGCTATTACAAATAGTGCTGCTATGAACATAGTTGAACAAATGCTTTTGTCATATGATAGGGCATCTCTTGGGTATTTTCCCAAGAGTGGTATTACTGGATCTTGGGGTAGGTTGATCCCAAATTTCCTGAGAAATCGCCACACTGATTTCCAAAGTGGTTGCACAAGTTTGCATTCCCACAAGCAATGGATGAGAGTGTGCCTCTTACTCCACAACCTCTCCAGCAAAGGCTATCACTGGTATTTTTGATTCCAATCAAAAAGATTGGTTCCCTGCCCTGTGGAAAGTCCAAGGTCCTCCCCCCTCCGTCCATGTCTAGGAAGGTGAACATCCAAACTGGCTAGGCTCCCACCAAGCTGGAACATGAAGTAGGATCAAAACCCCTTGCCATTGACCTTGGCTTCTCATCAGTCCTCATTGTTCCCTATGATCAGAGATTCCGGTTTTATCCCATGCTTCTTCAGTCACAGTCCAGCTGGCCTTGGTGAGCTCCCAATAGATCAGCCAC
>NW_026068176.1:1801443-1811405 GCF_014885135.2 Alexandromys fortis | reverse complement strand
AACTGTACCGAGGGTGTAACACCGAAATCGGGTGTTACAATTGGAGGCACCGCTGGGACCATCATCATCGGCAACTAGACCCATAAGCGAGATCGGGAAGTAGGAATCCCTGAGAGGTCGCCCTCGGAAAGACTGGCCAGCAAGGTAAGAAATTGTGCAGCGAGGGTGAATTGGTTATGGGTGCAAGTTATTTTGTTCCTGTGTTGGAGGGCCGGTTAACAGGCCAGTTGTTAGTGAAAGACCCTAGTTAGGTCTTTTGAAAAATAGAGGCACCGGTATTAAAGTTGAGACAGCAGTAGAGACCATTAAGACAGACAGTTTTAAAGTTTAGTCCCTGGTTCCTACATGCAGGAGGTTTTAACATTACTGATTGGGATCAGGTAAAGGCTGATCTTCAAGATGCTCTGAAAGAGCGAGGGCCACAAGAAGTCCCCATGGCGATATTTTCACTATGGCGCTTGGTCAGAGATGCTCTTCTTAGTGATGATGTTAGAGTCAAAGAGCAATTGGAGTGTTTAAACAAAACCCTTGAGGAGATTCAGGAAGTAGAATCTGTAAGTTCTATTAAAAGTTTTGAGGAACAGAAAGTTTTAGGAACAGGTAGTATTAGTAAGAATATAAAAGAAGAAGAAAAAGAATTTTAAAAAAGGAGATCACACTGATAAAAAAAAAAAAGTTAGGGAAAGAAAAAAAAAAGAAAGCAAACGGAGGTGTCTCCATGAGACCTCCTCCACAAAATCCTGGTACTACTGCTTCTGCCCCTATAGACTTAGAGGCAGAAATCCGAGAGATCTGGGAGAGGTTAAATGAGCTAAGAAGAGAGAAGCAAATTGAGAAACAGATTTATCCTGTTGTGAAAAAAATTGATCAACAGGGACAGAGGGCCAGGCAGCATAACCCCCTGGCCTTTAAGGCCATTAAACAGTTAAAGGAGGCAGTTGTGGACTATGGAGCTCATGCTCCTTTCACTGTAGCTTTGTTGGAATCCTTTGCAGAACTCAACCTTATACCCAATGATTGGATGCAGCTTTACAGGGCTTGTCTTTCAGGGGGAGATTATTTGTTATGGAGAGGTGAGATGCAGGAGAATTACAAAAAGACTGCAGTCAAAAATGCTGAAGCAGACTTCCCCCAAAATAATCTTGACAAGTTAACTGGTGAAGGACAATATGCTGGCTTAGAAGCACAGATTGCTTATGATCCTGCGATTTATGCTCAGATAGCTGCAGCAGCCGTTAAAGCTTGGAAAACTTTACCTAACAAAGATTCACGAGAACAGCTTTCTAAGATCCTTCAAGGATCTTCAGAACCTTATTCTAAATTCATTGACCGTGGGAAGTCGCATTTTTGGGGATGTGGATTCAGCCATGCCAGTCGTTAAGCATCTGGCCTTTAAAAATGCTAATAAGTTCTGCCAAGAAGTTTTACAGCCCCATAGAAATGGAGATTTGAATGACTTTATCAGATTATGCAGAGACATTGATGACACGTAATGGTAATTGTTTCTGCTCTCAAGGAAGGCCAAGGTGGAGCTAGACCTAAAAATTGTTTTCAATGTGGAAGGTCAGGGCATCTCAAAAGAAACTGCCCTGCTGGCAAAGGAGCAGTCAATCAGCCTAGAGGAAATCCAGGTATTTGCCCTAAATGTCAAAAGGGAACACATTGGGCCAACGACTGTCACTCTATGACGGACAGTCAAGGAAATCTCATCCCCAGGTCAAAAAACGGGGGGAGGGGCCTGCCCCGGGCCCCCAAAACTCAAGTGTACGGGGCCATGAGCCTAGCAGCGGCTCCCATCAGATTCATTCCTCAGAGAAATGCCTCACTGTCAACGACCTTGTACAAGGCACCTCAGGAAGTGCAGGACTAGATCTCTGTACCTCCGCCCGAGCAGTATTAACCCCACAAATGGGTGTGCAGGCCTTGGGGACTGGAGTATTTGGACCTATCCCAGAGGGTTCAGTAGGTATAGTTTTAGGTAGAAGTAGTTCTGCGCTCAAAGGAATCAAAATTTTACCAGGAATTATAGACTGTGATTATACTGGAGAAATTAAAATTATGATTGAAGCTGGTATGGGAGTCCTTGTCATCCCTCAAGGAGCGAGAATAGCTCAATTAGTGCTTTTACCCATGTTTCGCTCTACTAATCCTTTCTTTAAACCAGAGCGAGGGGACAAGGGATTTGGCTCCACAGGCTCCCCTGGAGCTTTTTGGGTTTCTAGCCTAGAGAATCGCCCCACACTTACTTTAACAATCAATGGGAAAAGGTTTCAAGGCCTTCCTGATACAGGGGCTGATTCTTCAGTGATTGCTAAAAAGCACTGGCCTACAGCATGGCCTCTACAACTAGCCTCTACGACCTTGCAGGGAGTAGGTTCGGCCAGTTCTCCAGAATGCAGTACTCAATATTTAAATTGGGAGGACGAAGAAGGCCATAAGGGCATTTTTAAACCATTTGTCCTGGAACACCTTCCTCTTAATTTGTGGGGAAGAGATGTTTTGCAAGCCATGGGAGCGGTTCTGACCACTGAACCTGTGCAGCGTATGCTATCAAAGCAGGGCTTTATCCCTGGTCAGGGTTTAGGCAAAAATCTGCAGGGAGATGTACAGATTTTAGCAGACAAGAAAATGATACAACAGTCTCCTGGACAGCGTGCAGGGTTAGGAAATTTTTCCTAGGGGCCATTGCGGAGCAGCCAGAAAGTATTCCTATAAAATGGAAAACTGAAAAACCTGTTTGGATAGACCAATGGCCCCTGAGTAAAGAGAAATTACAGGCTGCTCGTACTCTAGTTCAGGAACAGCTAGAAGCAGGGCACATAGTGCCATCCACTTCTCCCTGGAATACCCCTATCTTTGTTATTAAGAAAAAGTCTGGTAAATGGAGGTTGCTACAAGATCTTAGAGCAGTAAATGATTGCATGGAAATTATGGGGACAACTCAACCTGGGTTGCCTCAGCCTGTGGGTATTCCTGCAGGATACCATCTTTTAGTTATTGACCTGAAGGATTGTTTTTTCACCATTCCCTTGCATCCAAAAGACTCTGATAAATTTGCTTTCAGTGTACCGTCTGTAAATTTCAAAGAGCCATACAAGCGCTACCAATGGGTGACATTGCCCCAGGGTATGGCCAATAGTTCTGTAATTTGCCAAATGTTTGTGGCACGGGTTATCGCCCCAATAAGGCATTGGCGGCCAGATTCTTCCGGGATGCCTCATGTAAAATGGAAGAATCTATCAGATGGCACCTGGTATGGTCCAGATCCCGTACTGGTGTGGGGAAGAGGGGCTGTTTGTGTTTTCCCGCAGGATGCTGACAATCCAATATGGGTACCTGAGCGGCTGGTGCGTGCTGTGGATTTTCCTGTCCAGAAGCCTGAAGACAGGACAGAGCCAAGAGATCAAGGAGATTCTGGCTTGTCAACTGAAGAGTTGCGGGTTTCCTGAGGAGCTGGCTGCGGTGGTCCGAGTGCCAAGGATTGTCCCTCTACCCATCTACCCTTCCCATGATACTGGCAGCCATTGCTGTTGCTGCCACAGCAGCTAATGCTGCTGGATTTTCTTTAGTCAGTCAGTTGCTTCCTGCTAGCACAAGGATACCTTCTCAGGGCAGGTTGCAAATGCCATAGCCATTTCAAATTTGAGCTATAAGCTTATTGTTGTTATTCACGGACCCTGAGGTGTGCAATTTACAAATTGGCTCTTAAAATTGTTTTAGCTAGCTATACCAGGATTCCTTTCACCAGCGCTGAGACCTTACTTGAAGGGCTCCAATTTTGGGCAGTATTAATAAGTATTGAGCAAACACAGTCACCTTATGGGATGCTTATATATGTGCTGGAGCATCATCTTCATAGTTATGATGCCAGAGCCAAAGGCAAGCTCAGGTCTATGTTGCCACATGGCAAGTCCTCTTAGCTATTGCCCCAGAGAATCTTTCAGCACAAATCTGGCTGAACTCGGTGATGAATGACTAGTGAGCCAAAGACGGGAAAGGCTTTTGGGGGGCTGCCTCAACCTAAGACAGGAAATGTGTTTTGACCTGGATGCTTTCCAATGACGGGTAAGGGGTATTGCCTGACGTCCAAGGCCACCCAAGACAGGCCTAGTCATAATTTATATTAAGGGGGGACCTGTAGGGCCCTGGTCTCCCTTATTCCTGGGGTGCATTGGCGGGGACAGTTTGTTATCAGTTAACTAAGCTTCCTGTGTGTTTCCGTGCTATCCCTGCCCCACCTGGTGATTTAGCTGCAGGCAATCTTCTCCATTGTTAATATGGTAATTTCCCACCTTCCTGGGCGGAGAGATCTTTGTGCTGCAGTTAGGTAGAAAAGGGCTTCCCCAAGTCTGAATAAACGGCATTCGCTTGATCTCCTATCGAATGACCCTGGTCTCTGTCTCTTGTGTTCAATCTCCAGGCCCTTGCCCGGACTCGCATTCGGTACAGCTGCGCGCGAACTGTACCGAGGGTGTAACACCAAAACCGGGTGTTACAATTGGAGGCCCCAGCGAGATGATCATCTTCGGCAACTAGACCCATCTGCGAGATCGGGAAGTAGGGAATCCCTGAGAGGTCGCCCTCGGGAAGACTGGCCAGCAAGGTAAGAAATTGTGTGGCGAGGGTGAATTGGTTATGGGTGCAAGTTATTCTGTTCCTGTGTTGGAGGGCCGGTTAACAGGCCAGTTGTTAGGTCTTTTGGAAAATAGAGGCACCGGTATTAAAGTTGAGACAGCAGTAGAGACCATTAAGACAGTTTTAAAGTTTAGTCCCTGGTTCCTACATGCAGGAGGTTTTAATATTACTGATTGGGATCAGGTAAAGGCTGATCTTCAAGATGCTCTGAAAGAGCGAGGGCCACATGAAGTCCCCATGGCGATATTTTCACTATGGCGCTTGGTCAGAGATGCTCTTCTTAGTGATGATGTTAGAGTCAAAGAGCAATTGGAATGTTTAAACAAAACCCTTGAGGAGATTCAGGAAGTAGAAGCTGTAAGTTCTATTAAGAGTTTTGAGGAACAGGAAGTTTTAGGAACAGGTAGTATTAGTAAGAATATAGAAGAAGAAGAAGAAATTTTAGAAAAGGAGATCGCACTGATAAAAAAGAAGTTAGAGAAAGAGGAAAGGAAGGAAGCGAACGGAGATGTCTCCATGAGACCTCCTCCGCAAAATCCTGGTACTACTGCTTCTGCCCCTATAGACTTAGAGGCAGAAATCCGAGAGATCCGGGAGAGGTTAAATAAACTAAGTAGAGAGAAGCAAATTGAGAAACAGATTTATCCTGTTGTGGAAAAAATTGATCAGCAGGGACAGAGAGCCAGGCAGCATAACCCCCTGGCCTTTAAGGACATTAAGCAATTAAAAGAAGCAGTTGTGGATTATGGAGCTCACGCTCCTTTCACTGTAGCTTTGTTGGAATCCTTTGCAGAACTCAACCTTATACCCAATGATTGGATGCAGCTTTGCAGGGCTTGTCTTTCAGGGGGAGATTATTTGTTATGGAGAGGTGAGATGCAGGAGAATTGCAAAAAGACTGCAGTCAAAAATGCTGAAGCAGGCTTCCCCCAGAATAATCTTGACATGTTAACTGGTGAAGGACAATATGCTGGCTTAGAAGCACAGATTGCTTATGATCCTGCGATTTATGCTCAGATAGCTGCAGCAGCCGTTAAAGCTTGGAAAACTTTACCTAACAAAGGATCACGAGAACAGCTTTCTAAGATCCTTCAAGGATCTTCAGAACCTTATTCTGAATTCATTGACCGCCTTCTACAGGTGGGAAGTCGCATTTTTGGGGATGTGGATTCAGCCATGCCAGTCGTTAAGCATCTGGCCTTTGAAAATGCAAATAAGTTCTGCCAGGAAGTTTTACGCCCCCATAGAGATGGAGATTTGAATGACTTTATCAGATTATGCAGAGACATTGATGGCACTCACGTAATGGGCCAGGTAATTGTTTCTGCCCTCAAGGAAGGCCAAGGTGGAGCCAGACCTAGAAATTGTTTTCAATGTGGAAGGTCAGGGCATTTCAAAAGAAACTGCCCTGCTGGCAAAGGAGCAGTCAATCAGCCTAGAGGAAATCCAGGTGTTTGCCCTAAATGTCAAAAGGGAGCACATTGGGCCAACGACTGTCACTCTAAGTCGGACAGTCAAGGATATCTCATCCCCAGGTCAAAAAACGGGGGGAGGGGCCTGCCCCGGGCCCCCAAAACTCAAGTGTACGGGGCCATGAGCGGAGCAGCGGCTCCCATCAGATTCATTCCTCAGAGAAATGCCTCACTGTCAACGACCTTGTACGAGGCACCTCAGGAAGTGCAGGACTAGATCTCTGTACCTCCGCCCGAGCAGTATTAACCCCACAAATGGGTGTGCAGGCCTTGGGGACTGGAGTATTTGGACCTATCCCAGAGGGTTCAGTAGGTATAATTTTGGGTAGAAGTAGTTCTGCGCTCAAAGGAATCAAAATTTTGCCAGGAATTATAGACTGTGATTATACTGGAGAAATTAAAATTATGATTGAAGCTGGTATGGGAGTCCTTGTCATCCCTCAAGGAGCGAGAATAGCTCAATTAGTGCTTTTACCCATGTTTCGCTCTACTAATCCTTTCTTTAAACCAGAGCGAGGGGACAAGGGATTTGGCTCCACAGGCTCCCCTGGAGCTTTTTGGGTTTCTAGCCTAGAGAATCGCCCCACACTTACTTTAACAATCAATGGGAAAAGGTTTCAAGGCCTTCCTGATACAGGGGCTGATTCTTCAGTGATTGCTAAAAAGCACTGGCCTACAGCATGGCCTCTACAACTAGCCTCTACGACCTTGCAGGGAGTAGGTTCGGCCAGTTCTCCAGAATGCAGTACTCAATATTTAAATTGGGAGGACGAAGAAGGCCATAAGGGCATTTTTAAACCATTTGTCCTGGAACACCTTCCTCTTAATTTGTGGGGAAGAGATGTTTTACAAGCCATGGGAACGGTTCTGACCACTGAACCTGTGCAGCATATGCTATCAAAGCAGGGCTTTATCCCTGGTCAGGGTTTAGGCAAAAATCTGCAGGGAGATGTACAGATTTTAGCAAACAAGAAATTGATACAACAGTCTCCTGGACAGTGTGCAGGGTTAGGAAATTTTTCCTAGGGGCCATTGCAGAACAGCCAGAAAGTATTCCTATAAAATGGAAAACTAAAATACCTGTTTGGATAGACCAATGGCCCCTAAGTAAAGAGAAATTACAGGCTGCTCGTACTCTAGTTCAGGAATAGCTAGAAGCAGGGCACATAGTGCCATCCACTTCTCCCTGTAATACCCCTATCTTTGTTATTAAAAAAAGTCTGGTAAATGGAGGTTGCTACAAGATCTCAGAACAGTAAATGATTACATAGAAATTATGGGGACAACTCATCCTGGGTTGCCTCAGCCTGTGGGTATTCCTGCAGGATATCATCTTTTAGTTACTGACCTGAAGGATTGTTTTTTCACCATTCCCTTGCATCCAAAAGACTCTGATAAATTTGTTTTCAGTGTACCGTCTGTAAATTTCAAAGAGCCATACAAGCGCTACCAATGGGTAACATTGCCCCAGGGTATGGCCAATAGTTCTGTAATTTGCCAAATGTTTGTGGCATGGGTTATTGTGGATTGCGTTGGGTGGGCTACTCAGTCTAGGGGTTAGTAACCCACCCGCAATCAAGTTACTCCAGGGTCTCGGAGGGGCACTACCTGGAAGGGAGTGAGCTAAGACAGAAGAAGGAGGCCAAGCAAATTTGTCAAAGCCTCCGTTTATTAGGGACGGGTTACAGTTTATATATGGTAAGGAATGGGGGGCAGGGCACAGGATCTCGCCGCGTGGTCCTGGTCACTTAGCTTGGTCAGGAAGTAGGCCAGGAAGTCACAAGTTGCCACACCTGGTTCCCTGGGTAGCTGGAATGTGAGGCTTATTCTGCTAACAGATAGCTCTCTATCAACAGCTTAATTGGGTGTGGGGCAGGTTTTCTCAATAGAACATAATTATGGGTGTGAGGTTCTCTGCAGACTCCCCAGGATGATGGTTCCTGTAATGATTCTTAGGGGGGAAATGGTTCCTGACATATTCCTCCTCTCTTATATAAAGGCAAACAGTTATTAAGTGGAGGGCACCAAGTCAGAGTCAACCCTGGTGTCAGATTTAAAAGAGAAGGGACTGGGACAAGTAGAAACCCTCCTCTCGAATGGTGAAGCAATTTTTCTCTTATGGGGACAGAGGGGTGCCTTATGATTAGCATTAGTTCCTTGNTGCTGGGATTAAAGGCGTGCGCCACCACCGCCCGGCCAGTGCCCCATTTTTTAATTGGCTTAATTAGCTTTTTAAAGTCTAGTTTCTTGAGTTCTTTATATATTTTGGAGATCAGGCCTTTGTCTGTTGTAGGGTTGGTGAAGATCTTCTCCCAGTCAGGGGGTTGCTTTTTTGTCTTAGTGACAGTGTCCTTTGCTATAAAGAAGCTTCTCAGTTTCAGGAGGTCCCATTTATTCAATGTTGTCCTTAAAGTCTGTGCTGCTGGGGATATACATAGGAAGCGATCTCCTATGCCCATCTGTTGTAGGGTACTTCCCACTTTCTCTTCTATCAGGTTCAGTGTGTTCAGCCTGATATTGAGATCTTTGATCCATTTGGACTTTAGTTTTGTGCATGGTGATAGATATGGATCTATTTTCATTCTTCTACAGGTTGACACCAGTTCTGCCAGCAGCATTTGTTGAAGATGCTTTCTTTCTTCCATTGTATACTTTTACCTCCTTTATCAAAAATCAGGTGTTCATAGGTTTGTGGGTTAAAATCTGGGTCTTCTACTCTATTCCATTGATTGACATCTCTGTTTTTATGCCAATATCAAGCTGTTTTCAATATTGAAGCTCTGTATATACATATTAGAGTACTACTCAGCAGTAAAAAACAATGACTTCGCGAATTTTGCATGCAAATGGATGGAAATAGAAAACACCACCCTGAGTGAGGTATCCCATGTTGGAATAGGAGCGCGGGCCTGCGTCCCCAGCACCCCGGCCGCTTGGCTAGCTTATGCCCGAAATAACAACCCACAAACTGTATTCTGTTAAACACTGCTTGGCCCGGCTAGTTCCAGCTTCTTATTGGCTAGCTCTTACATATTGTTCTAACCCATTTCTAATAATGTGTGTAAGCACCCCAAGGTGTGCTTACCGGGAAGATTCTAGCCTATGTCCATCTTGGGTTGGAGCTTCATCGCGGGTGCCTCAGAGAGCAGAGCTATCAGGAGAGCGGAGCATGGCATCTCTGCTCCAGAGCACAGAGCTGTCCGGTCCCTCTGGAAGCAGAGCAGAGTCTGACCTCACTTCCTCTTCCACCCAGAATTCTATTCTGTTTACTCCTCCCATCTATGTTCTAAGCTATGAGGCCAAGCAGTTGGTTTATTATAATTAACCAATGACCTTCCTCCATCAATCCCAGACCCAAAAAGATGAACATGGGATGTACTCACTCATAATTGGTTTCTAGCCATAAATAAAGGACATTGAGCATATAATTTGTGATCCTAGAGAAGCTAAATAAGAAGGTGAACCCAAAGGAAAACATATAGTCACCTGCCTGGATATGGGAAATAAACAAGGTTGACAGGCAAAAACTGGGAACTTGGGATGTGATGGCATGGGGCCAAAGGGAAATGGGGTGAGAAACGTGAGAAGGGGAGATTGGCGGGAGCTTGGAGGAATGGGATGGTTGAGATAAAGGAAGGGTGGACACGGGAGCAGAGAAATATATATCCTAATTAAGGGAGCCATATTAGGGTTGGCAAGAGACTTGACTCTAGAGGGGTTCGCAGGTGTCCAGGGAGATGTTCCCAGCTAGTACCTTGAGCAACTGAGCAGAGGGAATCTGAAATGACCCTTTCCTATAGCCATACTGATAAATATCTTACATATCACCTTAGAACCTTCATCTGGCGATGGATC
>NW_026068176.1:1785511-1800623 GCF_014885135.2 Alexandromys fortis | reverse complement strand
AATGGGGAGGAGGCGGTAATTTAAAAATATAAATAAAAAATGTTTAGAAAAAAAAGATATTAGAATCCTATGGTAAAGCACAAGACACATGTAAAGAAGTACATTCTTTCTTAAAAGTTCTAATGTTTATAAAAAACAAAAAAACAAAACAAAACAAAAAAAAAACAATACCACTGGGCTGGAGAGATGGCTCAGAGGTTAAGAGCATTGCCTGCTCTTCCAAAGGTCCTGAGTTCAATTCCCAGCAACCACATGGTGGCTTACAACCATCTATAATGGGGTCTGGTGCCTTCTTCTGGCCTGCAGGCATACACATAGACAGAATATTGTATACATAATAAATAAATATTAAAAAATTAAAAAAATAAAACCAATACCACATGGGTGACTCTTATGTTACAAAGTTTGGCTACCAATGCAAGATACATTCTTGTATATGAACACATGAAGGCACAGCTTTAATACTTTATTAAACAAGCATTTTTTAAAATCCTATCTTTCACAAAACTTGTTTTCAGAACAGGAAATATATAAAATTCCAGTCTAATCCAAATATCTTGGAAAAATGCTGGTGCCTCCTTGGTTAGCCCACAGTGTGTGATAATGTTTAATCTCGATGGTAAAGTCACATGACATTCATCTTCTCCAATCCTAGCAAAGATGGTTGTCAGCTATATGGCTGCCTAAAGATGGCAGTGAAGTCATATGCTGTTTATGGTTCAAGATGCTGTCAGACCACACAGTCCCTGTAAGATTATCTATGCATGTATTTGATCTAGCAACCCTGTGTTATGAGTTTTAAGTTAACTTTTTTGTTACAGATTTTTATCCATACCCAATAAACTTAAAAATCTTGAGATAAGGTTTATATCTTGGCAAAACGTTTAGGCAACTAAATGAAAACATTCATCTTTTTTTAGCTGTTCTGTTTTGTCTCTTCTCTGTTGCAGCATCAGATGGTTCGCCAGATCCCAGATAGAGATTTTAAAAGCATGTCTGGGTCCAAAATGGGAAGAGACAGAACCCAATTCCAGAGCCATCTTTTCAATAAAGTAGAATAGCATAAAGCAACTTTATTATCCACACTTAAAAGACATTTGAATTTTTATTAAACTGGACCCACCCAGTGGCCAGAAAGCTCAAAGATAAATTCCAAGCCCCAAACATCAAAGCAGCCATGGAAGCTTTGGAAGCTCACATACAGAGACCCATCTGGAACCAAGCATGCTATCATCATACATTCATCTGAGCCTGACCCACTTCTGCCTTGTCTCCATGTTTGCAACAACACTGACAATCACATTAGAGCGCATAGACCTATCTATACATGTAGAGCAGACAGACCAAACCTTCCCTGCTATTAAAGCCTGGGAACAATCACTGAATGCTTCCCTACCTCCTTCAGTGTTTTAATTCTGAGAAGGCCTGCCACGGTATCTGCTGCTGTTGAATCCAATGTCCAGCGGGCTCTAGTGCCTGCCTACACGGTAGAGAGAAGGGAAGGCAATGGAACCTTCTGGTGCAGTGGGAGGCTGTAAGATCAGCGTCTCAACGATGCCATGAGCTACCGCAGTAAATGTTTGTGCAGCTCAGTGCTGGGGCCAGAGGGCAGGGAAGCTTACCAGTCTTGCTGCCCATGTCTCAGATCAGCTTCAGTTACTCCAAGTCGGAATACACAAAGACAGGTAAAACACAAGGCAAGACACAGAGCAAAAGTGAGAACAGAAAACACAGGACAATTACATCAGCATTGGAGCCATTCAGAGGTCCACAAGTTTGGTCAAATGAATCTTCCTAACAAAGAGCCCTTTTTTCCTCAATAGCCTCCCCGTATAATCCAGGTGCCAGGAACCCACCAGAAGCCGGACCTCTCTGAGTTCTCCTTGGCTCCCAGAATGCCTGACATCCCAAGCTGGAACTCTCCACACCGTCAGCTTGGCTCCCAGGGATGTCCTATGGTTCCTCAGCTCTGTTGTGCACTTGTAGATGAGTACCTAGGTGCCAAGCTTCTCCTGGTCTTCCGGAGCTTTTCAGCTCTTGCTCTTTGCCAGGGCATCCTCAGGATTTCAAGGCAGGTCAGAGAATAACTGATAGCTGTCTGAACTCCCAATTAACCAGAAATAGCCAAGGGTCACTGACATCTCACTTTTCCCAGAACAAGGGTCCATAGATTTTGTCAAATCCTTCCTGTTTCCCAGATGGGGATCCCACAGAACCAGAACCATATATCATAGAAAACTAAAAAGACTTCTATGACTTACCAAAAGGAGGCTTCTAGGGGTGATGCTTGCTGTCTCCTTTTTCAAGCCATTCGTTCTGGGAGTGCTGTATAGGACCACGGCACACCCTGGAGCCTTGGATCAGCAAACCAAATGGCACAAGCCCTGGGTGGCTCAGCCTATGGAACATCCTATAGCAAAGGATCTGGCTCAGAGTTTGGGTGACTGGTCCTATCTCACTGGGGAACTCAAGATGTTAACCTGAGAATTGTGAGGAGAAAAAAAATCAAATTCACAACTGTCCAAGTAAAACAAGCTGTATTTTGGGATGTACCTTAGACTGGGCAGCTGCCTGTCTCGCCTTAAATTGGAATTGGAAAGAGCGGCCCCTGCTGGCCTCTTGGAGTCCTGTTTACCGGAGAAAGTGTTCCCAAGGGTGTTAGAAAACTCCAGTGAAAGGGAAAAACAAGGGTGTGGGATATGCATCATGTGGGTGACTTTGCAAGTTCAGTGCAGGTTGAAAAACATGCTTTACAGTTTACATCAGATCTAAGAAACAGTAACTTATTCTCTAATACAAACAGAAACCTTAGAAACTTTAACTTACCAGGACTTAGCATGGGACAGACAGGAGCCTGCCGCTTAACTACAAATAGAAAACTTAATCTGAAAAGGACAAATAGAAATATATTCTTAACTGTCTTAACTGCAAACAGAGCCCTTCACCTATAAGGTATATCATTCCTGTTTTGGTCTCACATTCTCCATGGCAATAGAATGAGAAAACTCTCCTAGAGGCGCATGTCTCTTGGGTGCAAATAAGAAGTGGGGTCTAAATATATCAACCTCTGGATCACGTTCTCTTGAACTTGGTGTTTGTTATTCTGCTTCGGCTGCCTCTTCTATAGAATTCCAATAGTAACCTCTTCACTTCTAGGATGGCTAGAGGAATAAAATGTCGTAATGTCAGACCCATACCACAAGTTTTGGGCAGTGTTCCTGACCTGGAATCTCCATCTTTGCCTTCTGTGTCCTGGTTTCCTAAGGATTCAGGAGAAGATAGATCAAAAAAGTCTTCCTGCTTGAGAGTGATGGTTTAGATAAGGGGTTAGAATTCCTGTGAGCTGCTTATTAAACACAGCCAATATTAAAGGTTATTTATAAAATGACAAATAAATTGTGTTGGAAACAAGACAGAGTGCCTAGGAATGTGCTCAACTGCACAGCACCTGAGTAAATAGAATGCTTGAGGTTAGAGTTTGCATCATAGCATTTAAAAATAAATGTAAAAGCAACACAATCTCTGAACTCCGCACATCCTGATGAGCAATCCGATTCCCTGAGCTCTGTGTTCTGGCAGTTGTTTAGTGTGATGCATTTGGTGGTTGGAACACTGTATAATGACATGTAATCTCAACTGCTGCTCAGTGGCATGGTGGCCATCATAGGTATATTTGCACCTTAGTCATTGGCAATCAGCATTAATTAGAAGCACCTTGGCCCCTGCAATGCTATTGCTAAGTCTTTTTTTTTCAAAACTAATTTATAAATAAATGGATTGAAATACATGTTTAATTTATTAGTATACCTAAATGCTTTGGTTTGTAGTTAAAATATGCAAGCTAAACCTTAAGGGAATATATATATATATATATACATATATATATATATATTATTGAGAAAAGGAAAAAAAAGTTTCCGCCTCCTCCCAGCCTCCCATTTCCCTCCCCCTCCCCCACTCCTCTCCCCCTCCCTCAGTTAGTCCCTTGGGAAGCTGAGGATAGGGAACCTGAAATGACCCTATCCTATAGCAATTCTGACGAATATCTTCCATATCACCATAGAACCTTCATCTGGTGATGGATGGAGATAGAAACAGAGACCCACACTGGAGCACTGGACTGAGCTCCCAAGGTCCCAATGAGGAGCAGATGGAGGGAGAACACCAGCAAGGATGTCAGGACCACTAGGTGTGCATCCACCCACTGAGACAGTGGGGCTGATCTATTGGTAGCTCACCAAGGCCAGCTGGACTGTGACTGAAAAAGCATGGTATAAAACCGGACTCTCTGATCATGGCGAACAATGAGGTCTGATGAGAAGCCAAGGACAATGGCACAGGGTTTTGATCCTACTTCATGTTCCGGCTTGGTGGGAGCCTAGCCAGTTTGGATGTTCACCTTCCTAGACATGGACGGAGGGGGGAGGACCTTGGACTTTCCACAGGGCAGGGAACCCTGACTGTTGCTAAGTCTTGATCCACAACTCTGACTCCAACTCTGCTCACTCCTGTTGCTGATCCTCATTAGCTCTGAGAGGCATTTGAATCCAGGCAGAGATTCTTCTCCACTAGGATAATAAGGAAACAGGTTCAGAGAGAAGCAGACAGAACCCATTGAGTGCCACATATAGAAACAACAGCCCTGGCTCTGTTGTTTTTAGTCATGGAGATTTTACTATGGATTCATGTGAAGGAGCTCAAGAGGAAACACACACACACACACATACACACACACACACCATTTGAGTTAGGCATGTATGTCAGCAACATGGCAGAAAAGCAGTTACCTGATGGGAACAGAACTTGGAAGAAGTGAACTATCCCAGTGTCCCACAGAAAGAGTATTTGGGATTTGACAAATACAAAGATGGAAGAGAATAAAAATAAAAACCAGAGTAGAGGATTGTTGCTACTTTCTGTGTAAAGACTCAAAAATTAGGCAGACATAACAGAACCTCATTGTTGCCCTAAGGGACTATATACCCTGTTTTTTTGTTTCATTCTATTTTTTTAGTGACTATAGCTCCAAGAGATTGTCAAACATGGTCCTACCCACCCATTGCACAGATAAATGAACAGTGACCCAGAAGACATGAGTGAGTTGACAAAGATCACCCAACTTGGGAATGGTAGAACCAATGCCAGAGCATGGTTATTTGCCACTTGGGTGATGCTGAATCTGCCATGTTTATCACATGTTTCATTGTGTAAGTTCAAGATAATGGCTGTATCTCTGCTCTAACCAAAACTGCTACTGCTGCTCAGAGCTGGGCCAATTCCACAATGGCCCAGAGGTCAGCATGAAAAAAAGTTAAAGTCTAGATATTTCATTCTGACTCAGGTGAACCCACAGACCTGAAGGAGAAGATGGTGAGCTTGGAGAAAGGAGAAAGCAGCAGATCCACAGCTCTCACAAGGACGCCTTAATTGGCTCCCAGATGGCAGTGCCTTATTAATGGACCATGTGAGAACTGGATCATTTGGTAAATGAGCACTTCAAAAAGTGTTCAGTTTTTTTTAAAGTTTTGTTTATTTATTTATTTTGTTTACAGTGTTCTCTCTGCATGTATGCCCACAGGCCAGAAGAAGGCATCAGATTTCATTACAGATGGTTGTGAGCCACCATGTGGTTTCTGGGAATTGAACTCAGGACATCTGGAAGAATAATCAGTGCTCTTAACCTCTGAACCATCTCTCCAGCCCAAGTGTTCAGGTTTTGTATCTGGAGAAGGAAGTAAAGGTGATCATGACAAGCAGTGAAATGATATGGCCACAGGAAGGGGCTGACACGTGTCTTCAGAGAATATCACCCCATCCACTTAATTCTTCATATCTTGTCCTCTAGAAGACACCTTTGATGGGGATCCACATGAGACAGAAACATCTTAACCTTCTCTCCATTTCTAAGAAGGCTACCCACAGATATCTCCACATTCATTCTATCCAATTTTACTATTGTATTCCATGGATGTTCATGACCATGTTCCCAATCCATTGACCACAATGCACTCATCAATATAGACTGTTTTCTGGAAGACATTTCTCCTTCTAAACTAAAGGAACAACAAATGTCATGGCAATGTTCTATCCCCTAAAAGGGTTTCTCCTCACCGCTGTCTTCAGGCACATTCCAGAAACAGGACACTGTGCTCCATTGTCCACTTTCAAGTGGAGCAGGCATGCCACTCGAAGCCATAAGTAACCAGCATGAGTGTCCTCCTCTGCCTCCTTCTCCTACACACACTATAGGGAAATGCCCATGGGGACCACAAGCTCAGGCTGTGGAAGGGATGTAACAAGAGCAGATCACTTGGGCCGCTTCCTCCTATAATCTACTTGTGCCTTTGTGGATTGCTAGAGATATCTGTGGGTACACACTGACATGTTATGATGCTCATCTGCTAGGCTTGCCAGCTCTGTGACCCAGTACATCAGATAATACCTAGGTCACTGTGGGGATTGAGGCCATGTCATAGTTTGGAGGCTTACGGTTCCTGTTTCGGAAGATTTTCATTAAGATGCTAACATATCCTAAACTGAATTGATGTGCCTCTATTGTAGTCCTAGTTCCCTCTTTACTGAGGTTGCCAATGGAAAGTGCAAAGGATTCAGAAGAGGCAAAACATTCTTGAAAAGGAAAAACAAAATAGGAGAATTTCTGCCTGCCAAGTTCAAAACCTACCACAAAGCTTCAGAAAACAGAAAGTTATGGTATTGGCTATAAAGACTAACATGGAAGTTAGTGGACTAGAACTGACAGCTCAGATATAAGTCAATCAATTTTATTCAGGGACATACAGATCATTCGGTGAAGAAAAGATAACATTTTCAAACATGGTCTTGAGACAAATCGATGTTCACAAAGAGAATAAAAAGTGGGCATCTCTATCCTACCATCATTATCATTATCAAGGCATGCATTTATTTTACCACCTCACTACAAAGTCTGTGTGTCAGGGTCTTGGACTTGGTTCCACATTCTTGAAAAATACTATAATTAAGTTTTCTGTCCTTGAGGTAAGAAGAGTTAATGAGTGCTGTTTTTTATTGATTTTTATTGAGCTCTACATTTTTTCTCTGCTCCCCTCCCTGCCTCTTCCTTTTCCTTCAACCCTCTCCCAAGGTCCCCATGCTCACAATTTACTCAGGAGATCTTGTCTTTTTCTACTTCCCATGTATATAAGATCTATCTAAATCTCTCTTACGGTCCTCATTGCTGTCTAGGTTCCCTGGGATTGTGATTTGTGGGCTGTTTTCTTTGCTTTATGTTTAAAAACCACTTACAAATGAGCACATGTGATAATTGTCTTAGTGAGTGCTTTAACTGCTTTAGTGCGGTGTTTTGTTTAAAAGGAGCAGGATGTGGTTTATTAATGTAGTTAAAAGAAAATCTAGTGAAGAAGAATGCTAAGAGGAAATCCCATACTAGCTCAGAATTGAGTATAATAAAGGATTATTTATTTAGGGGTAGACTCAAAGATCACAGTCCTCTGCACAAACAGGGAACAGGAACCGAATCCAGCAGCCAGAAGAGAGAGGGAGCTTTATCTCCGTGTTTTTAGTATGAGACCACGCCCAAGTGGGCTGATAACTTAAAGGTTACTGGCTGAAGGAGTTCCTACAGCACCTCCCCGTTTTGTTTAAATAAGAGAGTTCTAAGCCTAATACAAAATTATATACAATAAGAACAAATATCAAGTATAAAAATTAGAATTACAACCAGCATAAACAATATCAAGCAAGAAACATGTGATAAATATTTCAATAATTATCCTATCCTAAGGAGTCTTAGTCTTGTATTAGAAATAACTTGGCTAAGTCATGAGAGGAAAGTAACTACAACTATCTAGTCTTCAACTCCATCAAAGACCTGAGAAGGGAAATACTATTACTTGAGTAAACAGAAAGTGCAATCGAGTAACTTCCAAAATGTGCAGCAAATGACAGAGACAACTAGCTACCTGGGCAGTCACCTAAAGCCTCATTTGCAACGTTGGAGCAACCAACTTTGGCTAAGACCTATAGTAACTGAGAGACCATTTTCAGAGGCAGGAAAATTTTCAAAACCATCTTACGCTCTTGGCAAGATTTGACAGTCTTTTTTCTTGTATTCTGCTTGTTCTGTACTGACATGCATTTTGTCAGTAGGGGTCGATGAATGGGCAGTTCCTTGCCCAAAAGCCAGTTTGCCAAGAAGAAAACAAGCTCCAAGTGGAGTGCTCAACCGAAGGGTGCTCAACATTCTCTCGGGAATAGATCAGTGCTGCCAGGAGCAATCGTGTCTCACGTCAACAGAACCCTAAGTTATTGAAATGCCATACTCTACAGCTCTTTGAAGTGATTGAAGATTACCTATCTATGCAGAACACAATCTCTATATATCTAAATAATCTGATTAGTATCACTATAAATAAAACAAATATGGATGACTATTGACCTATAATTCTTAATACCTATATAGCTTAAAGATTTAGACTTCATATTAGAATATTAAACAGTCTTTAAACAATCTTTAAACAACTGTGCAACAAATGAGGACAATGACCTCAAAATGTAAACAATGTATAAGTATCTTGATCAGAGGTAAAAATGTATAGTGCATTATGATAAGTTTATCCTAAAATTATATCAATATACAAAATGTCTTAAGCAGAGGTAGAAGCATGCATGTATATAAAATGACAAAATAACTTTGCCTAGGTGCACAAATATTGTAAACAGAAATAGGAACATTGTCAATATAATTCGAATTTGTATCAATATACAAGAATCTATACCAATGCAAATTGCCTATAAATAATATCTCACAACTATTCACTCTATTACTCACTATTAGTGTGAGTAAGCTATTATCCCATCCCATTTCTCTCTCTTTTTAAGAGATCCCTGAGCCTATTATTCTAGTAGGTAGTATTTGTGTGTATGTGTGTATATGTATGTGTGTATTCAGTGATTCTTACCCTTAGATGACCTGCCCTCATAAGTCATATTCCTTTTTGCTTGGTGATCCTTTCTGAATATTTATTTTTGTCCTCTTTAGGCATCAGCACATCCAGGGTCTCTTGACTTTTTGATGATGTGTATTTTTCTGTAAAGACAAGAACAGAACCCTGCCCCAAACCTTATGAGGTTTCCTTATCACTTGTATGGCTATCACCTCTGTAGATGAGCTGTCATTTCTCTTTCTCAAGAGGTTTCTCTTTTTCAAACCGAATCTTTATTAGTTTTGATGGTATCCATAGCTTTTCTTCTCCTGTGGAAACAAGAGCAAAACCCCTTCCCCAAGTATAGCACATCTCCTGATTTCCATTGTGAAGTCAACACATCCTTGAAATACACCAGCTAATTTAAATCAGAAAATTTTTCTATTATCTAATGTCTCTCTGGGCCATTGTTCCTTTCTCAATAGCATTAAGAAAATTCAAGGTTAATAAACCATTATGCAATCTATTTCTGAGGGTATTTTCCATTTCTTTCTGTTTGTTTAACATATACTTTATAGTTTGATTTGATCTTTCTATAACTGCCTAACCTTGATTGTTTGGTATACCTATAATATGCTTTATATTATAGTAAGCAAAACACTGTTTCATTTTCTTATAGACATATGCTGGACCATTATCTGTCTTTATTTGTGCAGATATACCCATGATGACCATAACTTCTAATAAAGACATGATTACTGAATCAGACTTTTCTGAACTCAAAGCAGTTGAAAATCTGAATAAGAGTCAATGATGTGGTGTACATATTTTAATTTTCCAAAATCTCCAAAGTGGAACCCATATATCTGCCATATTTCATTTCTTTGAGTACCGCTGGGATTATTTCCTGCATGTAATGGTATTTGGTTATAGAAAGAGCAAGTAGGACATTTCTTTTTTTATTTATTAAAAATTTTATTAAAAATTTCCACCTCCTCCCTTGCTCTGATTTCCCACCGCTTCCCCCCACTCCCACCCCCTCCCTCTCCAGTCCAAAGATCAGTCAGGGTTCCCTGTCCTGTGGGAAGTCCAAGGTCCTCCCCCTTCCATCCAGGTCAAGGAAGGTGAGCATCCAAACAGACTAGTCTCCCACAAAGCCAGTACATGCGGTAGGATCAAAACCCAGTGCCATTGTCCTTGGCTTCTCAGTCAGCCCTCATTGTGAGCCGCATTCAGAGAGTCCGTTTTGATCTCATGCTCCATCAGTCCCAGTCCATTTGACCTTGGTGAGCTCCCATTAGATCAGCCCCACCGTCTCAGTGGGTGGGTGCCCCCCTTGCGGTCTTGACTTCCTTGCTCATGTTCTCCCTCCTGCTCCTCATTTGGACCTTGGGAGCTCAGTCCAGTGCTCCAATGTGGGACTCTTTCTCTATCTCCATCCATCGCCAGATGAAGGGTCTATGGTGATATGCAAGATATTCATCAGTTTGGCTATAGGATAGGGCCGTTTCAGGCTCCTTCTCCTCAGCTGTCCAAGGAACTAGCTGGGGACATCTCAATGGACACCTGGGAACCCCTTTAGAGTCAAGTCTCTTTCCAACCCTAAAAGGTCTCCCTTAATTAAGATATATACTTCCCTGCTCCCATATCCACCCTTCCTCTATCTCAACCATCCCATTCCCCCAAGCTTTCCCCATCCTCCCCTTCTCACTTTTTTCTCCCCATCTCCCCTTACACCCACCCCACCCCCACCCCCAATCTCCCAATATTTGCCTGGCAATCTTGTCTACTTTCATTATCCAGGATGATAACTATATGTTTTTCTTCAGGTTCACCTTCTTATTTAGCTTCTCTAGGATCACAAAATATAAGTTCAATGTCCTTTATTTATGGCTAGAATCCAGTTATGAGTGAGTACATACCATATTCATCTTTTTGGGTCTGGGTTACCTCACTCAAGATAGTATTTTCTATTTCTATCCATTTGCATGCAAAATTCAAGATGTCATTGTTTTTTATTCCTGAGTAGTACTCTATTTCACACTTTCTTCATCCATTCTTCCATTGAGGGGCATCTAGGTTGTTTCCAGGTTCTGGCTATTACAAATAATGCTGTTATGAACATAGTTGAACAAATGCTTTTGTCATATGATAGGGCATCTCTTGGGTATATTCCCAAGAGTGGTATTGCTGGATCCTGGGGTAGGTTGATCCCGAATTTCCTGAGAAACCACCACACTGATTTCCAAAGTGGTTGTACAAGTTTGCATTCCCACCAGCAATGGATGAGTGTTCCCCTTACTCCACATTCTCTCCAGCAAAGGCTATCATTGGTGTTTTTGATTTTAGCCATTCTGACAGGTGTAAGATGGTATCTCAAAGTTGTTTTGATTTGCATTTCCTTGATCGCTAAGGAGGTTGAGCAGGACCTTAAGTGTCTTTTGGCCAAGATCTATTTAACAAGAACTTTAAAGCATTGAACAAATAAATTGAAGAGGCCACCAGAAAATGGAAGGATCTCCCATGCTCTTGGATGGGTAGGATCAACATAGTAAAAGTGGCAATTCTACCAAAGGCAATCTATAAATTCAATGCAATCCCCATTAAAATTCCAACAAAATTCTTCACACACCTTGAAAGAACAATAATCAACTTTATATGGAAAAACAAAAAAACCAGGATAGCCAAAACAATCTTATACATTAAAGAAACTTCTGGAGGCATTACCATCCCTGACATCAAACTCTATTACAGAGCTTCAGTACTGAAAACAGCTTGGCATTGGCATAAAAACAGAGAAGTCGACCAAGGGAATGAATAGAAGACCCGGATATTAACCCACAAACCTATGAACACCTGATTTTCTACAAAGGAGCTAAAAGTATACAATGGAAGAAAGAAAGCATCTTCAACAAATTGTGCTGGCAAAACTGGATGTCAATCTGTAGAAGAATGAAAATAGATCCATATCTATCACCATGCATAAAACTCAAGTCCAAATGGATTAAAGAACTCAATATCAGGCTGAACACACTAAACCTGATAGAAGAGAAAGTGGGAAGTAGTTTACAACACATGGGCACAGGAGACCACTTCCTACGTATAACCCCAGTAGCACAGACAATAAGGGCAACATTGAATAAATGGGACGTCCTAAAATTGAGAAGATTCTGTAAAGCAAAGAACACTGTCATTAAGACAAAAAGGCATCCTACTGACTGGGAGAAGATCTTCACCAACCCCACAACTGACAAAGGTCTTATCTCCAAAATATATAAAGAACTCATGAAACTAGACTTTAAAATGCTAACTAACCCAATTAAAAAATGGGGCACTGAACTGAACAGAGAATTCTCAACAAAGAAGGACATTTCTTTATAATCTCCTTGGCTTCTTGACATGTAAAAGAATACTCTTTCTTTAAACCTTAGATATTGACATGATGTTTATTTTGAGATTCTGAGGCCTGCAACATGCTTCCAATCAATGATTGATCAATTTCTACATTACCTTGTGCTAGAGGAAGAACTGCATGGGATCAAATATGTGTTATGAATATGCAACAAAGCCTATTCCTGATTATATCTTGTACCTGTATGAATAATGAAGTCAATTCTGTATCATCTGGTATAAATTTAGTAGTTTCAATATGCAAGACAACTCTCTGCTTATTGCTGTTAGAGGAGCTGCTTGTTTGTCCCAGCTGCCCGGCTAGCTTAGACCCGAAATAATCACATAGAAACTATATAAATTGAATCACCCCTTTTCCCATTAGCTCTAGCTTCTTTTTGACTAATTCTTACATCTTAATTTAATGCATCTCCATTAATCTGTGCATCACTATGAGGTCATGGCCTACCAGCAAAGTTTCAGCACACCAGTCTCTGGTGTTGACTCCATGGTGTTTTCCTGACTCTGCCCTTCTTCTTCCTAGCATACAGCCTAGCTTTCCCCACCTAGTTCTGTTCTTCCTTGCCATAGGCTCAAAGCAGTTCTTTATTCATTAACCAATAAAAGCAACACATAGGCAGAAGGACTTCCCATGCCATATTGTGAATTATTAACTATATTGAGAGGTTCTTTTAAATCCCTTAGTACTATGAGAATAACATATAATTCTGCCTTTTGGACAGAATTATAAGGGCTTTGTCCTACCTTACTTAATTCTTCTGATTTGTAACCTGCCTTTCCTGATCTACTTGTATCAGCAGAGACTGTACGGACTCCAGTTATTAATGTGTCACGTACAATGCAGGGAATAGTCCAAGTAGTCCTCTTTATAAGGTTAAGTCTATCACTTGTGAGATAATTGCTATTAATCTCTCCTAAAAAAAAAGAGTATAAGCTCTTTGCCAAGAATCATTGTCTTCCCATAAAATTTTAATTTCAACAGTAGTAAAAGGCACTGTAATCTCTGCTGAGTCTATTTCTGATAGTTAACAAAGTCTCAATTTTCCTTTTATAATTAATTCAGAGACTTTTTCCACATAAGTTTTAAATTTTTTACTTGGTTTATATGGTAAAAAGATCCATTTTAAGATAATATCTTCCCTTTGCATTAAAATTCCCGTAGAGGAAATTGTAGAAGGCAATATGACTAAAATGCAATGAAGATTTGGATTCACATTATCTACATACGCTTCCTGTAATTTTTCTTCAATGATAACCAATTCCTTTTCAGCTTCAACTGTTAATTTCCTGGGACTATTTAAGTCTTTGTCACCATCTAAGGTTTTATGTAAATGAACTATTAGATCAGGCGTTATCCCCAACAGCTGGTTGTAGACTGGAAATGCCTCCTAACAGTCTTTAAACATCATTAAGAGTCTGAAATTGGTCTCTCTTATTTTGTGCCTTTTGTGTTCTAATTTTCTGCAAACCTATTTTATAACTTAGGTAATTGACAGAATCTACTCTCTATTTTTTTCAGAAGCAATTTGCAATGCTCGTTTAGGCAAAACTCTATTTCTTCAAACATTCTTTCTAAAGAATCTATGTTAGGATTATATATCAATATGTCATCCATGTAATGGTAAATTATAGATTTAGGAAATTGTTTACATATTATTTCCAATGACTGATTTACAAAGTATTACCACAGGGTGGTGCTATTGAGCATTCCCTGTAGAAGGACAGTCTACTGGTATCTTCCAGTGGGCTGAGAATTATTATAAGTAGGCACTGCGGAGGCAAATTTTTCTGTCCTTTTTCTTGTAAAGTTATAATGAGGAAACAATCTTTTAAGTCAATAACTATAAGAGGCCATTCTTTTAGTAATAGAGAAGGTAGAGGAATTCCAGATTGTAGAGGGTCCATAGGTTGAATTACCAGATTTCTTTTTAACAACAAATACAGGAGAATTCCAAGGGCTGGTTTATTCTTCAATATGGTGAGCATCTAGTTGCTCCTGTACCAGCTCTTCTAAAGCCTGCAGTTTCTCTTCTATTAAAGACTATTGTTTAACCCACAATGGTTTCTCCATTAACCATTTTCTAGGTAGGTACCTCTAAAGGTTTGCTAGTTGCTTTGTGTTCTTGTACAGCCTGAATGGCTGGTTACTTTTGTATATAGTAACTTATAATATCCTTCCCAGAAATATGAGTTTCTGGGACTGCAGAAATGTTAATCTGGGTATTCCATTGCTGCAGCAAGTCACAACCCCATACATTCAATGTGAAATTAGCCCATATATGGCCTCGGCCTTCCTCTCCATCTTTCTGGCCCTATGCATTCAACCCATTTCATGCTTTGTTTCACTTGAGATAGGGTTCCATTTCCTTAATCATTTCAAGTCATTTTACTACTCTCTTTTGTAAAGCCTGAATCTTCTGGCCTGTATATATTTCTAGTGATTTCATTGAGGCACCTAGCCTCTGGTCCTCATTTTGCACATGTGATTTCAAGGTCTGAAGATTTTTCTTTAAAAATGACATCTTATTTTGGACATTATTTAGATAGTGTTCAGATTGCCTTTCTGGAGAGATATCTGCTAACCTATTACAACTTTTTTTAAGTAGGAAAGCCTTATTTTTATTCATGATTGAATGGAAATTGACTTTCTTTTTTTATTATTAAATTTATTTATTAATTAAAGATTTCTGCCTCCTCCCCGCCACTGCCTCCCATTTCCCCCTCTCCCCCCGCCCAAATGGCCCCCCCCCCCCCCCCCCAAACCCCCCCCCCCCCCC
>NW_026068176.1:1770938-1785122 GCF_014885135.2 Alexandromys fortis | reverse complement strand
GATGAAGGTTAATATTCAGGAGGATGCCTATATGTTTTTCTTTGGGTTCACCTTCTTATTTAGCTTCTCTAGGATCACGAATTATAGGCTCAATGTCCTTTATTTATGGCTAGAAACCAAATATGAGTGAGTACATCCCATGTTCCTCTTTTTGGGTCTGGCTTACCTCACTCAGGATAGTGTTTTCTATGGAAATTGACTTTCTAATTCATGAAAGTCAATTAGAGCAGGAAAGACATCATTATGAATGTATGACTGCTTGTGCATGTCCAGGGAGATCGGGAAACAGAAGAATGAAAGAAAGTACAGTTTGAAAAACCAGAAACCAAGAAAATCCAAAAACCAAAACCAACAAAAACACAACCACCTCAAACTCCAACCACAGACGACTACTATTATAACTTTTTAACAGATTTTGATTGACAAATTCAACAGTATGAATTCTTACAGATAATTTCTCAGTACTCTTTGACATGGATTGAATTTTGTCTGTCAAATTAATGTTACACTTTTTAAGAGTATTAATTTTTCAGGTAACTTTTGATTTTCAATGGTTTTAATCTTGTCAGCTAGCTAGTTTTACATTTTTAGTCTGTAAAGACTATCATTTCTAAAAGTGCCTCATTCTTAGCTCTGTTATCAACCCATTTTCTTAAGGATATGATATGGAAAAGAAAACCTAATTCTGATATCCAATAAATGGATATGTCAGAAAAATCATATAACCCTTGCAGAATATAATCCATAATAAATAAATAAATAAATAAATAAATAAATAAAAAGATCATTAAAATTCTGGATGGTAATATTGTCTATAATTATATAACTTTCAAGTTTATTTATTAGTTAAATAGTTACCTTGGTTATTAGATTTCAGTAAATTGCTATAGATGTAATAATCTTTATTGTCCAGCGGGTGTCACAATTACAGCTGCATGGTGAGGAGATATAAATGGCAGTGGTCAGCATAAACAGTCCTGCATCACTTTGGTTTCTTGCCTTGGTGCCTGGTTGAATACTGACAAATATGCTTTGCTTGACAAATTAAAAGCAATTTAATCAATTTCATACATGAAACAAGGAGCCCAGAGCTCACAAGCAGAGAACACAAACTGGAAGCTGTATAAGTCAACACACAGTGGGGAAAGTGGAAGTTGGTGGGAAGTGTGTGCAAGCCTGGGAAATTTCCAAGTCACTGCACTTAACTCCGCTGTGGTGGGGTTTTGCAAAAAACCACTTAGTAGTTGAAAGCAGGCAGGGGTGAGAGACCTTTTGGGCTGCAGACCTTTTGGGCCTTTCAAACCTCTCCATCCGGTTGGCATGGAGTTGGTATCCATGTGGGTGCCAAATGAAGAATGATGCTAAAAAGAGATCCCACACTAGCTCAGAATTGAGTATTAAAAAGGGTTATTTAGTTAGGGGTAAACTCACAGATCACATTCCTCTGCACAAATGGGGAAACAAGAACAGAATCCAGCAGCCAGAAGAGAGAGTGAGCACGTACTTTACATCAGCATTTATAGTATAAGAAGCCATGCCCAAGTGGGCGGGTAACTTAAAGGCTACTGGCTGAAGGAGTTCCTACAACAATCTAGTCTCAGCCTAATGATTCCTGTAGAATTCAAATTATATTCAAAGGCCTTGTGTGTCTTGAGTTTTTGAGATAAGAGTCCTACTATGTATCCCAGATTGTCTTCAAGTTCAGAATACTCGCACCTCAGGCTCCGAAGTTTGGTATCACAAGCAAAAACTGCTATACCTGGCTATCCTCTTAAGTCACTTCTAGCTTTAGCATGTGTACGGAGTCTCTTTTTATACCCATGTTCATGTGTTCTAAAACCAAATATTTTTACCTCTAGATATTTCATATTCATTTGTATGTCCTGTAATTCAAAATTATAAACAATTCTTCATGATGTTAAATGTTTTTAAGTGCTTCTTTGAAATAGTCAACAAATACCAACCAAAAAAAGTAAATTAAATTTGCAAACATCAAGAATGAAAAATGGAACAATATTACATGCCATTTAAAAGATGAATTTAATGCTAAAAAAAGCTTTAGATGGGGACTGGAGAGATGTCTCAACTGTTAAAAGCACCAACTGCTTTTCCAGAGGACTCAGGTTCAATTTTCAGCACCCACATGGCAGCTCACAACTGTCTGTCACTCAGGTCCCAGGGCATCTAACACCCTCACACAGGCATACATGCAGGCAAAACACAAACACACATAAAATAACAATAAATAAAGTTTTTTTTTAAAAAGCTTTCTGCTGGTAAGCTGGACAGTGTAAATGAAAGAGAAAGATGTCCTCACAAAACACACATTGCCAAAACTGACACAGAGAAAGAGAAGTCAGAAGAGGCCACTGCTGCACTTAAAATAAGACTGTAAGTGTAAACTTTCCTAAAAGAAAACTCATTTGTAGTTTAGTAAATTCTTCCTATGCTTAAAGAAAAAAAAAACCTGTTCATTATAACACATTTTCCAAAGAATAGGAAAAATATTGAAAACAATTTATTCCATGTGACAAAATAAATTTGATATCAGAAAATGATAAGAACATTACAAAAATCATACACAATTATCCATATAAGCATGTTGGAAAACTTGAAAATACAGTATTAGTTGAACTCAGGAGTAGAGAGATGGTTCCATGGCTAAGAGCACTGACTGCTCTTCCAGAGGACCTGGGTTCAATTCCCAGCACCCACATGACAGATCACAACCATCTGTATCTCTGTTTGCAGGGCATCTGATGCTCTCTTGATATGATCACAATCGTCTCTCATCAAAAACGATGACAGAAAATGTTAAAATGAATGATGAAACATACATTTCTTTTCCGTAAGAGTTCTTATCCAATAGAAAGAAATAAAATATTAAATGCTATGGGATAAAACCGGACTCTCTGATCATGGCGAACAATGAAGGCTGATGAGAAGCCAAGGACAATGGCACAGGGTTTTGATCCTACTTCATGTTCCGGCTTGGTGGGAGCCTAGCCAGTTTGGATGTTCACCTTCCTAGACATGGTCTGAGTGGGGAGGACCTTGGACTTTCCACAGGGCAGGGAACCCTGACTGCTCTTTGGATTGGAGAGGGAGGGGGAGAGGAGTGGGGGTAGGAGGAAAGGAGTGGGGGGAGGGGGAGAAGGCTGGGAGGAGGGGGAGGGAAATGGGAGGTTGGGAGGAGGCAGAAACTTTTTTTCTTTTCCTTTTCTCAATAAAAAAAAGAAGCTAGAAAAAAAAGAACTTCACCAAAAAAAATATTAAATGCTAGAAATGAAAAAAGAAAGCCGTTATCTGTAGATTCTGTGATGGTGTGGGTGGAAAAATGAATACAAAGAAGAATTGAAATTAATAAGCAAGTGCCTACAAGTAAAAAGAATTCACCATTAAATTTTAAAAATAAAATAAAATGTAAAAATGGGCTGGTGTGATGATCCAGCAGGCAAGGGCACTTACCATGTAATACTGACTTCTGAATTCAATCTCCAGAACCCACATAAATAAGGAAGGAGAAATCTGCCTCCACGGAAGTTGTCCTCTGACCTCCTCACTTTCACAGCAGCACTCTCTCTCTCTCTCTCTCTCTCTCTCTCTCTCTCTCTCACCCCAGCAATAACAAATGAAATAAATTAATTAAATATATAGAAATAAATTCAATAAAAAACTTGTAGAGAAAAAAATTAGATAAGTTATTGAAGACCTCTACAAATGATGGAACATGTCATAAACAAGATAATGATGAAAAAGTGATTGGTAACTTTGGTATACTTCCAACCAAATCTAAAAGCTTCTATTTAGGGAGTTTGTTTGTTTTGGCAAAAATCAACACCCTAATTAGAAAACTTATATGGAAAACTGGAGAATCTTAAAGGAAAGAAAAAGTTCTGGAGGCCTATTGCACATCAAGGCTGGATATGGGGAGGCTAAGTAACAAAAAGAGCTCAAGGAGGATGTGTGCATCTCCCTGGGAAGGGAAATAGAATAAATTTTGTGGATGTACTGATATGCTGCTATACTCAGACCAGAGACTAGACCAATCATCAAAGAGGCTTTATCTAGAAACTGATGGGAGCAGACACAGGGACACTCAGCCAAACATTGAGCTTGGAGAATCCTGGTGGAAGAAGGGGGTGGAGGATTGTAGGAGATAGAGGGTCAAGGACATCACAAGAACACAGCCCACATGATCAACTAAGCAGGGCTCAGCGGGGCTTACAGAGATAGAAGCAACCACCATTAATCCTGGATCTACATTAGGTGTTCTGCATATATGTTATGATTGTGCAACTTGGTGTTCTTGTGTGACTCCTAACAGTGGGAACGAGGGTGTCTCTGACTCTTTTGCCTGCTCTCCAGACCCTTTTCCTCCTACTAGGTTGCCTCATCCAGTTTGAGATGAGGGTTTGTGCCTAGTATATTGAATGTTGTCATGCCTTATTTGGTTGCTATCCCTGGGAGGCATGCTCTTTTCTGAAGAGAAACAGAAGAGGAGTGAATCTGGTGAGGGAGGAGGTGTGGATGGGGATACTGGGAAGAATGGAGGGAGGGGAAACTGCGGTTGGAATGTAATATATGAGAAAAGAATTAAAAACAAAGAAAGACTGCACCAGAATGTGCAGCTCACGTCAGAGTCCATGCCTGCACAGTCTCGTGGGTTCAATCCCTGGTATCATAACAGAAAAAAGTAAACAAGGCTCACTATGAAATTGCAGTCATTGAACAAGTATGAAATTTACATAAGAAGAAACAGATGAGCAGGCAGAACAAACCAACCTCAGACACAGGCTCATGTGTATGCAGTCAAATGGTTAATGATAGATTTGATCCTACAGTGCAAAGGGGGAAAATGGAATTCTCCATAAATGTTGCTGAACCATGTGGATATTCCCATAGGAGAATTCTTTTTGTGCTAGCCCTACCTCAGAGTGCACAGGAAAGTCAATGTGATGCCCCAGAGACTCACACCTCACAGATGCAAAGGCAGAATTTGGATCTAGAAAGTTCTGTTGCATGTTCTCTTAAACCCCCTGTTATTCTGACTCAGTTGTTTCATCTTTGAAGTGTTGATAGCAACCTCTACCCTCTGTGGTTGCTGGGAGAGTTAAATGTGACAACTGAGCACCCTGGCACACATGCTGGCCAACATTCTACGACTATGAATGGTCAGACCAGATCTTCCTGTGCTCTATTTTCCAACTATTAAGAAAGAGGTTGAATTATAAGGCCCTTCCAAGTCAGATCACCAGAACAACTGATAACAATTTAGAAATTATAAAACAATATTTCAATAAACTACAATAAAAACAAAGGTTGTGTGCCTGGAAATGTGACGCAGAGACAAAGCCCTCAACTAAAATGCCTGAGCCCTAGCTTTGATCCCTAGAACTAACAACCAAATAACAAAAAATAAACAATGCAAAAAAAAAAAATCATGAAACTCCCAGCAGTCAGGAGGCAGAGAGGCAGAAGGATCTCTATGAGTTCAAGGTCAACCTGGTCTACAAAGGGAGTTCCAGGCCAGCCAGGGCTGTCCCTTCCCCCAGAAAGGATATTAATTGATTAATTAAAAACTCGGTGACACTAAATGCTCAAAACTCTTTCTATGCCAATTATTATTTGAATACTTAGTCTGTGTGTGTGTGCTGACAGATGTTTGGTCTACTGGGTTTGTTTGGTAATGAGTCAAAGCGCAAACACATTCAAGAATAGAATGATAAGGCCTTGACTATGATCACTATAGGTGTATTTATACTACAGAATTTGGGAACAATTCAAATTCAAAGAAAGAAAAGAATGGAGGGAGAGAGAGGAAAGGAAGGAGGGAAGAAAAAAGGGAAAGGGGAGGGGGAGGGACGGAGGGAGGGAGGGAAGAAGCCAGGCCGAATCCTTTCCAGCACTAACCTAACTCTTCCTACACGTCACTAACCCCCACTCCAGCACTAACTTTCTTTTGAGGCAGTCTCACTATGTAGCCTGCAACTCACTAGATAGACCAGGCTGGCCTCAAACTCTATATAAGTTCAGGCTGCCTCTGCCTCACTCCATTTCTTACAGGGCAGTCCAATCCAGAATATGATTCATCTCACCTTAGACAAATGAAGAAACTGAGGCTCAGAGAGTTGGAGTCACTTGACTCAGGAAAGAAGCAATCTAGAGTTGTAGACAGGATGAAATGTTTAACCACCTTGATTTTTAAATATCAGAAATACCTCAGAATAGTCCAGAGTGGTTCCACCTGCCTGCTTTTCAGACAATTGAATCCAGAAGAGAGGAGCAATCTGGCAAAGATCATGCAACTAGACGATGGGAACATCAACAAAACCTGGCTACTTGCCTCCTGAGTCAAGGGTGACTCTACAAAGTACATATTAAGCTTAATTACTAAGTTTATAATAATGGCTGTACAGGAACTCGGACCAAAATGTCTCCTGCTGCTGAGAGCCGTTCCCACTCCACCTTGGGCCTTGGGCATGGGGCTGCCAGCCCAGAGGTCAGCCTGAGGAATAAGAGAGACTCGAGAGCTTCCTTTCTCAATAAGACAAGCCCACAGACTCCAGAGAAGTGCTAAGCCTTGAGAAAGGCAAAGCTAAAAGCTAACTGCAATTCTAACAACCAGGGATGCTCTACTGGACCCAAGCTGACAAGGCCTCATTGAGAGTCAGCCGACTTTGGTAAGATGAACACTTCAGAAGGCTTTTCTGGGTTAGTGTCTAGAGAAAGACAAAGGGGGTAGCAGGAAACTATGAGGATCCTAGAGTTGTGAACATTCAGTTGAGACACATTGTTTTTTAATTTTCTTCAGTTCAAGGATGGTTATCCACAGATCTCTCCCCATACTCACGCTCACAAAATATCTAATCGAGTTCTATCCAAGTCCCGGACTATCTGGCCACGCATCCAGCCAACTCATGGCCAGTGGGCATTAACCAATATAGACTTTTCCCTGTACACTGCTTATTCTTCTAAGTCAAAGGTACAAGCAAATACCCTGCTTAGTGGCCTGTCCCCCAGAGGGTTTCTCTTCACCATTGTCCTCGGACATGTTCCAGAAAGGCACATGGTGTTCTAGCTATCAACTTGCAAGTAGAGCAGGCACATCACATAGAACCATCTGTCACCAGCATGCATGTGTTCCTACTCAGCCAATCACAAAGAACTCACCAGGGAGACTAAGTTCAGACTGTGGAGGAGAAAGTAGCACTTGGACCACTTCCTCGTGCAACCTGCTCTGGCTTTCAGGGACTACTTGTGGTCATCTAGAACGCACACTGACATCTGATGGTGTGTACTTGCTGCGCATGCCAGCTCTGTGACCTAAAGAGTCAGATACCACTGAGTTTACGATGCGTATGTAGCCACTTTAGAAATTTTAAAGTTCATGTGTCAGACTTTGAGTTGTCTTTCTAAAGGTTTGTTTTATTTTTAAGTATGTGTATATAAGAGATAGCATGTGAGCTTGTGGTTGCTGGTGCTCATAGAGTCCAAAAGGGTTGGGATTAATGAGTCCTGGCCTTCAGTTGCTTTTCCCTCCTAGAACCTTCTAATATAAGTTACTAGAAGCTGTGCCTAGTTAGAGGGTCAGAGGTTGACCATTGACTGCAGTGTATTTAAGTCTACATGGTGGTACTAAAGATGGGCTTTCTGAACCATCGTTTGGGAGCTGCGTGTGTCAGTCTGTCTCTGCATCTGTGTCTTCAACCTCCAGCCCCTTGCCCGAAACTCGGTAACTGGGTGCCAGAGCACAGAGCGCAGACACAGGGGCGCAGTGAGCGGCACAGAAGAGGGCTTCAGATCTCCTGGAGCTGGAGTTACAAGCAGTTGTAAGCCACCCAACACGGGTGCTTCAAACTGAACTCGGCAAGAGCAGTATATACTATTTTTTGTTTGTTTGTTTTTTGAGACAGGGTTTCTCTGTATAGCCTTGGCTGTCCCCATACTAACTCTGTAGATCAGGCTGGCCTCAAACTCAGAGGTCCGCCTGCCTGTGCCTCCCAAGCGCTGGGATTAAAGGTGTGCGCCATCACCTCCCGGTCAGTACATACTCTGAACGGCTAACCATCTCTCCAGCCCTGGCTTCACGTTGTTAAGATGTCAATATGTCTTAAACTGATTAATCAGAAGACTCAATCAATGCACTTCTATTATAACCCTAGCTGCTAGTTTTCTTTAGAATAGTCAAGGAACTCAGAATGGGTCAAACAACCTTGAGAGGTAAGAATATAGCTGGAGACCTCTTGTTTTTCAATTATAAAATCTACCGCTAAAGTAATGTGACAGATTAGAATTGACAGTCCAGACATAGTCTTAAAATTTATTGTCAATTAGTTTTCAGCAGGAACACAGAGATTGTTCAATGAAGAAAGAATAGTGTTTTCAAAAATAGCACTGAGATGAATGGATACCCGTGTGCTAGAAGAAAACTGGGCCCTGCCCAGTATAATACAGAAAATTATTTCAAAATGAATCAAAGACCTAAATGACACTTTTAGGGCAAAACATAAAATTAAATTTTCATGTTCTTGGGTCAGGCAATCATTTCTTAGATCTACTCCAAAAGTAACACGAGAAAAAAATTAATTGAACTTTATCAAAGTAGAAACCTTTATAAGACAAAGAATACCATCAAGAAAATACAACCAGGTGTGGCATCACAAGCCTGTAATTCCAGCCCCTGGGAGATAGAGACAGGAAAATCAGGAGTTCATCTACAAAGCCAGCCTGGCAGCTTGATCGCACTTCAGGGGATGATCTGTTACCTACAAGTATAATAACAGCTTGCTGTGGAGTCGATGGGTATTAAATAAAATGTTTTAAGGGAGAACACAAAGTTGGGGAGTTAGAAAGGTGGGGATGGATCTGGGAAAAGCTCAGAGGAGGAGGTGAGGGCGAATATGATCAAAATACATTGTATGAAATTTTCACAGAATTAGTAAAAAATAAAATATCAAAAGAGAAAAAAAGTGATAGTACAAATGCACAGAAAAACATTTTCACATAAAATATCTGACTAAGGTTGTATCTACAATATAGCTTTCAAAGTCTTAAAGCCTAGGGCTGAAGATTAAGTGATTAAGAGCACTTGCTGCTCCTCCAGGGACCCAGGTTCAGTTTCCAGCATCTACGTGGGCACTCATAAACATCTGCAACTGCAGTCCCAAGGGATCAGACCCTCTTCTGGCCTCCACACTGCACATATGTGGTGCATAGACATATCTACAGGCAAAATAAGTATGCACATAATATAAAACAAATATTCAAAAACAAAACTTTAAAGCTCAAGAGTTTAGTGAACAAGAACTCATTGTCAAGATGGATAAATGACCTGAATAAACATTTCTCTGAAGAGCATATATGACTGACCAATAAGCCTGTAAAAGAAAGGTGTGGCAGCTGGAAAGAAAACGGTCCCCGTGGGGAGTGTCACTATTAGGAGCTATGGCTTTGTTGGAGTTGGTGTGGCCTTGTGTCACTTTGAAGGTGGGCTCTGAGGTCTCCTTTGCTCAAGCTATCTATCTCTAGTGTGAAATGCAGCTGCTCATGCTGCCTGCAGAACAGGATGGAGAACTCTCAACTCCCTCTCCAGCACCATGTCTGCCTGCATGCCACTATGTCTGCATACAATGAAGACAGTGGACTAAACCTCTGAAATTGTAAGCCACCCCCAATTAAATATTTTCCTTTGTAAGAGTTGCTATGATCCAGCCAACATTGAGTCAAGTTCAGGGAGTCCTGCTGAGGAGAGGGAGGAGGGATTGTAGGAGTCATAGGGGTCAGGGACTTCAGAGGAAAACCCACAGAAATGGCTAGCCCAATACAGAGGAGGAGTGGATGGGGCAGGAGGAGGGGAGGGAGGAGAGGAGGCTGTGGTTGGGATGTAAAATAAATTAATTAACTAATCTTTCAAACAATAAAAATAAGAAATATAGTTATTTTTTAAAAGTATTGCCGTGGTCATGGTGTTTCTTTACAGCAATAAAAACCCTAAGGCAATACTCCCCATCAATAGCCACTGGGAAAATGGAAATCAAAACCATAGAAAGATACCATTTCACACTCCCAAGGTGCTATGCTAGATTCTTCATACACTGCTGAAGTAATGCCAGGAACACGGGTGACTCATGGGTTCCTCTACCATGAAAGTCCCACCCCAACTCAACCTTCTGCCTCTTATATACCCTACCATCCCCAAGATCCTGTGCAGCTGGGTCAGGAGGGAATGGTGACCAGACTCTCAAATGAAGGACTAGAGAACCCCCTCCCACAATCTCCTTCCACAGAAAGTGTTAGCAGCCTCATTATCCTGGAGTTAGCTACAAACTACATAATAGTTACAACAGGATAATGCAGTTATAATAGGGTAATTAGGTTATCCTAGACTTAGCATTGTCTGATTATTTCATTGACTTGCCTGTGGGCAAGGTCTTCCCAAATCACCATACCTGCTCTGCTTCAAGATGGCAATGCTCATGACAAACCTAAAGAAAACAGTTACACTCCACACATCCTCTCAGGTCAGCCTAGAAACAGTATGAGGCATATGGTGACATAATCCAAGCAATCGGGAAGCTGAGGCAGAAGGATTTGGAGTTCAAAGTCATCCTAATCTATACTACAAAACACTTCTTTAAAAAAATGCTGGGTGGTAGTGACACACACCTTTAATCCCAACACTTGTGGAACAGAGGCAGATCTCTGAGTTCCAGGCTAGCCTGGTCTATAGAATGAATTCCAAAACAGTCAAGACTATACAAAGAAACTCTGTCTTGAAAAACAAGGCAATAATAATAATAATAATAATAATAATAATAATAATAATAATAATGTTCAAATCAAATTCTTAGGAAGAAAGTATTGTTGGCCTGTGTCTCAAAGAAGAAAACCCAAGCTCAGAAAGGTATCAGTTCTGTATCCCAAGTCACATAACTCTGCCAGGACAAATCAGGACTCAAATCCAGTTCTGTCGATTCTATTGCTACTGCCCTTCCCCAGTACTACTCCTGGTGCCAGGATCCCAGTCTTGGGCCCTGGATACTGTGTGCTCTATCTACCCCCACTCCTGCCCTCTCCCAAGCCCCATGCTGCTGGTTGGGTTCAGACTTTCTGTTCATTTCCCTTGCCAGCCAGTCTGTGAACAAAAGCTAATCTTGGCAGAATAGCTACCTGGCTCCATTCCTTATGGGAAGGAAGTCCATTGCTAGAGAAGTACACTGTGTCTAAGGAAGCCCTGGAGGTCTTAGGGGAAAGGGACAGAAAATGTTCTCCTCTGCAAATGGGTCAGGCAAGAGACTCCTGCCTACCTGTCTACTTACCAGGGACCCTTAGAAGGAGGGGGGACAAGAAAAGCATGACCCTTGCACAGGAGCTCACGGCCAGATCCCTATTTCAAACAAACATCAGAACAAAGGGTCATAGTGGACCAGCAGTGGGAATTCAGGCACTCCGTAGTGGGGATAGTCAGAGCTCTGGTTTGTGCCGTAAGTTCATAGATCGATGTCTAACCCAGTCCTCACCCCTTCTCAGGGTAATACAGCAAGTTTAGAATGGTCTACCTACTCCCGTTCCCCTTCTGGTCCTTAGCAACAGGAGGGCTGGGCTGGGAGACAGGGCTTTTCCTAGGAGAGAAGATTGTGGAAGGTGGGATGAAGAAGATGAGGGGAGGGTGGCGTCAGTTATCATTGTCATCTCACCTGACAGGTCAGGCCTTAGTGCAGGGCTGCTTTCATTGGCTGAGTCAGTCAGGCCAGAGGCAGGCTGGTGGAATACGGGCCAAATATTGCCAGAGTGTGCTGTTCCTTCATAAAGAGAGGATGAGCTGCTCAGAGCTCAGCAAGAGTTTCAGGACCATGGTCAAGATGAGTGGTAAGTGGGGACCTCCTCCAGGTCTGGGAAAGACTGAGCAAAGAAGTGTTAGACACTGAGATAGGCATAGGTGCTGGAGGGGAGAGGGACGTGGGTCAATGGGTGGGGCAAAAATCTCAACGAAGGATCATATAAGAATAAAGAGAGTAAGAACTGAGGCAGGGATTCAGCTTTACCAGGACCTGAGGATGGAGAGGAAATGGGTCTAAGGGTTGGATCTATTCAAATGAAAGGACAGAGAGGCCAAGAAACAAATCCTTAGGGGAAACTGTAAGGGCTGGAGACTGGAGAAGAAGGTTAAGGAAGATCTGTGGGGTGGGGAGAGGGATGGAGGCTTAGGGGTCTCTCCTTTGGCCTTGGTGATGTCTCTCCTCTTTTCTAGTGAGCTGTCTGTGTGTTGGGAAGGGTCTAATGGACCTTCTTAGCTAGTGACCCCTAAAATTCTTCTTCTTTTGAGGAGCTTCAGTTACCTTGACATTGCAAAGACCAAACACAGGGGGCTCTCAAAACTCAGCTTCTGGGAGAAGCTCAGAGTTACAGTCCTTGCCTGGTCCACTTAAGAGCAGGCGACACTGAGGAAAGCAACTAGCCCTTTGTGTCAGACAATACTAGCTAACGGTGAAAGAGGAAATTAAGTCACTCAGGCCTTGCTACAAGGTATTCACCAACTATTTGAGTGATGAGTTCTAACCTTGATGTCACACTAAATACCTGGGAGGCCTGAAGAAACCAAAGATGAGGCTGGAGAAAACATAGGGACCATCTGTTTCCCATAGGTCACTTTTCACTCCCCACTCAGGGACCTGAGCCTTCCTCCCTTGCACACTCGCTTTCTCACACGTACACACACCCCTCCCTCCCTCTCACTTGCTCGCTCATTCTCTTCCCCACACAGCTTCACCTCCAGACCCCACACAAGCCTCCACCTTCTTGGACATCTCATCCTCCTCACTCACTCTCAAATCCAGCCCAACTCCCACTCCAGTTCAGTGCATCTCACTTTCCTGTGGACTCATACACACTCAGAACAACCACACCGTTCCACAAATGCATCCATCACGTACAGCCATGAACTCTGCAGTTATACAAAGACCAGACTACAACCACCCTCCTACCCACAAACTGACAGTTATACACGATCACAGTCCTTTACACACTTGTAGGTAAGCACAACATCACACTCCCCATCAGAAGCAGATATACGCATAGTCAGCTATGAACCTCCCACACCCACGAGCTTCCAGCATGCAAGCTGTGTTCACAATCACATTAATCAGACAAATAACACTACGGTTCACAATGTCCTGCACAACACAATTGCCTTTATATAGACATAACACCAAATATCCGGATCTCCAGCCACACACTTGTCAGGCCCTGCCCTCACCTCACTACCCTCTGCCCACTCCTACAGTAAACTCATCCTGGATAAACAGGTTCCAGAGCCTGGGTTCCAGAAAGGCCACACTCTTGTTTTCTCTGCCTCCAGGTATCTTTATTTTGGGGATCCTGCTATCCATCTCCAACTGCCTTGCCTTCTACGAGGACCTTTTCAGGTGCTTCCAGGGCCCTGATTACGAGAACTTCCTCTTCATAGCCCAGAATGGGCTCCATGCCTCCCCACTGCCCAAGAGTGTGGTGGTAATAGGAGCTGGCTTAGCAGGCCTAGCGGCAGCTAAAACCCTACAAGATGCTGGTCACAAGGTAAGAAAATCTTGAAAGGCCTTGATCATAAGCCTCCAATTTGCCTCCTTGGGGAGAAAAGGAGTGAGTAGCCTGACAGGGAATGAGGCACAACTGCAGGTGCCTACCAGTCTCTGAGTGCCCCCTCCCCCCAGCCCTTAATCATTGTCAACTGCTATTCATGTCCTTATGGAGCAAAGAATGAAGACTGCAAGAAAATCACTCAGGACCCTTGGAGCAAACAGCCCCAGAAAGGTTATCCTGCATGTTCATGGCCTTCAAGTCAGAGCCTACAGCTATTTGGAGGTGATAAGGGGGATGGGAAGAAAGAACAGCACTCCTAAGAATGACAGCAGCTTCTTTGAACTCCAGGTCACCATCTTGGAGGCCAGTAGCCACATCGGAGGTCGGGTGGTCACAGTCAGAAACAAGACAGAAGGGTGCTATTGCTAGAACTTCAAGCACTATATTGAAGAGGTATGGAGAGAGTGGACATCCTTGTCTTGTTCCTGATTTTAGTGGGATGGCTTTGAGTTTTTCTCCGTTTAATTTAATGTTAGCTGTCGGTTTGCTGTAAATAGCTTTTATTATATTTAGGTATGACCCTTGTATCCCTAGTCTCTCCAATAC
>NW_026068176.1:1759171-1768893 GCF_014885135.2 Alexandromys fortis | reverse complement strand
GCCACTACATGCAGTAGGATCAAAAACCCATTGCCATTGTTCTTGATGTCTCAGTAGTCCTCATTGTCCGCTATGTTCAGTGAGACCCGTTTTAACCCAGGCTTTTTCAGACCCAGGTCAGCTGGCCTTGGTGAGTTCCCGATAGAGCATCTCCATTGTCTCAGTGTGTGGGTGCACCCCTCGCGGTCCTGAGGATGTTTGGATGCTCACCTTACGAGACCTGGACGGAGGAGGGTTTTCCTTGGACTTCCCACGGGACGGAGAGCCCTGATTGCTCTTTGGGCTGACGAGGGAGGGGGAATGGACTGGGGGAGGGGGAGGGAAAGGGGAGGCGGAGGTGGGGAAGAGACAGAAATATTTAATAAAGAAAGAAAGAAAGAAAAAAAATAAAATAAAATTAAAAAAAAAAAAAAGACAGAAGGGTGGTACTTCGAACTAGGACCAATGCGAATTCCAGAAAGCCACAAGTAAGTCCTGTACAAAAGAAGGAGAAAAGGGGTATAGTGGGAGTAAGGGGGAAGGCAGGAGGGAGCCTGCTGCCATCATGTCTAAGATCTTTCAGACTCACTGTGTCATGCGATCCAGCCCAATAAATCAGGGCTGATACTCAACTTCCATGTCAGAGAGAAGACTGAGGTCACAGAAAGCCGTGGTCACAGGAATAATTACAAACGGATAATTACAATCATTACTACAAACTCATTAAACTGTAGCGTGGAAATATGGGTAGTTTCATATTTGTCAGTTACATCAAAGCAAGCTAAGAAATTATAACATTGCTATTAATAATATCTACCATTTGTTGAGCACTAACTTTGCTCTAGACCCTATCTCTACAGACATTTCTCTTCTCTTTTTCTTTTCCTGATTGCCTTTAATATAAATTGAACCCACGCTCACCCTCCAAACCAGCGAAAACACAAACAACTGCATCAGCCCAAACTAGGAGTCATTAAATACGGCCTCCAATTTACCTAGAATTGCATGGTGGGATCTCAAATGCTGTCTGAAACAAAAGACATCTGTCTATACTTTTGAGTACTATTAGCTGAGATTTCCTAAATGTTGCATTAGGAGCGGCAGGGCTGCGTCCCCGGCACCCGGCTGCCCGCATGGCTAGCTTATGCCCAGAAATAATTACATGGAAACTGTATTCTTTTAAACACTGTCTGGCCCATAAGTTTTAGCTTCTTATTGGCTAGCTCTTACATATTGTTCTAACCCATTTTTAATATTTTGTGTAGCCCATGAGCTGGCTTACCAGGGAGGATCTTAACCTGCTTCTGTCTGGAGTGGGAGCATCATGGCGACTCCCTCACTAAGCTTCTTTCTCCCAGAATTCTCTTCTGTTTTCTCCACCCACCTAAGGGTGGGCCTATCAAGGGGCCTAGGCAGTTTCTTTATTAATAAGAAATCACTCCCACATCATAACTTTCGTTCTCAATATTGTTTGTTATATATATTATTTATTATTATTGTTTATAGTTGTATTTAGGTTAGTTCTGTCTTATTTAGACAAAAAGAGGGAGATGTAGGGATAAGCCCTCCCCTTGGGGGCGGGCTGCCCTCAGGCGTATGTTTACTGCCTGCACCGGGTACTCCGCTGGAACCTTGGTTTCGTGAGTCTGGTTTTGTCATTAAACTTGTTCAAATACCTATTATCATTGGTCTTCATTAATCCAACCGCCACACCTAAACAGCCTTAATTCAATGAACTTCTCACCCTCCACAGCCTTGGGAAGTGGGGAGCTAATCCCCACAACATTAAATGAGATTACAATTGAACAAGTAGTTTGAGCTTCCTAGGTACAAGGTTACCCTAATTAGACCAGAATCATTTCTAATAAGGGGCCAGAAGGAACAAGGATGTTATTATGCCTATCTCTGTCTCAAGGCTAACCCACGCCTATGTCAAGAAGTTTGGCCTAAAGATGAATAAGTTCATTCAGCATGATAACAACACCTGGTACCTATTCAATGGACAGCATTATCGTGCCTGGGAAGTCGAAGCTAACCCAGAGATCTTGGGCTATTCCACGGACCCCTCAGAGAAGAACAAAACTGCCCAAAACCTCTTTGACTAAGCAGTCATTAAGGTACCTGCTACCTGCTGCCTTTCCCAGCTGGGATCAAGAAGGAAAGGGGTGGTGCCTAAGGTCACACAGCAAATCAGTACCTGGATTCAGATCAGCTGACTCCACCCAACATTCTTATGATTGGTCCTCCTGCCTTATCACATCTCTTAATGATGTCACCACCCTCAACTCCACCCTCAACCCTTCTCCTCTGTCTTTGAGCAAACTAGGAAACAGGACGTGGTCAGCAGCAGTGTAAGAAAGGGGCAACTAGATTAGGCAGCCCTCGGTAGTGAATCAGTAGTCATGCTAGATGATAGTGAAAGTCTTTATCTTAAAGCGTCTGTGCTTGGGTGTCTGTCTGTGCGTACGCATGTGCCTGTGCATGTGTATATGTATGTATATGTTTAGGTAAATGTGGGTGCATGTGCATATTTGTGTCGAAGCCAGTGGTCAACATCAGCTGTCTTCTTCTATTGTTCCCACCTTATTTTATTTTTGGCAGAGTTTTTCACTGAACTGAGCTTACCAAATCTGCTAGAATGGCTGACCAGCAAGCTCCAGGGATCCTGTTGTTTCTACCTTCACAGAGCTGGCATTACAGTCATGTGATACCACACCATGATTTTTTTAAAAAAATTTGATCCACATTGGTGTTTGGCCCAGATATATATCTGTATGAGGGTGTCTGATCCCCTGGAACTGGAGTTATAGACAGGTGTGAGCTGCTATGTGCACGCTGGGAATTGAACCCAAGTCCTCTGAAAGAACACCCAGTACTCTTAACCACTGAGCCATCTCTCCAGCGCCAACACACCCTAATTTTATATGGATACTGGGGAATAAGGCTCAAGTCCTCAGTCTTGTACAGCAAGTGTTCTTCCAACTGAATATTCACCTTAAATTTTCATCTTGAACAGGTCTTTTGTTTCAAGTCAGGTGTGGTAATACAAGGTTTTAATCCCAGTACTTGGGGGATAGAAACAGGAGTATCTAGAGTTGAAGAGCAGCCTCAGGTATACAGTGAGTTTGAAGCCAGCCTAGGCTGTGTAAGACCCTGTCTCAACAAAAGCACGAGTGTCTTTAAATGAAGGGATGGAGCAGCGTCCAGGAGCTCTGGGAATGGCCCTTTCCCAGCCTCTCCGAGGGACATCCCAAGAACCTGGTCTCTAATCTAAAAAGCATGTGAAGCATCTGTCGCCCTGTGACCTTGTTGACAGCAGCCTAGATGTCCTGGTCACCTGGAAGCCCGGCTTGATGAATATCTCTCCTCCTTTCTGCAGATCAAACAAGATGTGAAGACATCCAACTGCAGCCAACTGATGTCCCTTTATGACTCTTATTCTACCAAGGTAAGTGAAACAAGGGGCCCCAGGAGATGGTGGTGGAGTGACAGCCTCTGTGCTCAGCCAAGGCCCTAGGGCAGTGTCCTGTCTACAGAATGCATTCTTCCTACTGCCAAAACCTTTGTCTCCCTCAAGCCCCCATCTAACCCTGCTAAAGCTTCCCTACAAGCTAGACCCTCTAACCCATCCTTGCATCTATGCTGCCCCTCTGCACAGGCTTTTCTGGTGAGGGAAGGAAAGCTGAGCAAAGGAGCAACCAAGATGATCGGGGATTTGTTGAACGAGGACCCTGGACACCACAAGTCCCTCCTGGAGTCCCTAAGGAGTCCTAATACCTTCTCCAGAACTGATGAGTAAGGCTGATTTAGGGCCAGGAAGAACCCAGTCCCTAGCACTGGTTGATTGGGTATTTACCATATAGGGGGGCACTCAAGTAACAATGCCTGCATGACACAGGGGTGTATATTCATGAAGGTGATGTTTATAAAGTGTCTCACACGAGAGAGCAGGGGGATAGGTTCTTCCCTTTTCAGACCAGAGGAATGGCCAGTACTGGGATACACGACCTGGCAGTGTCTCCAGTCTCATCATCCCTTCTCCACCCCTGCAGATTTTCAGAGATCACTGGTGGCTTTGATCAACTCCCCAATGGCTTCAATGCTAGTCTGAAGTCTGGTACCATCCGTCTGAGATCCAGAGTAGAAGCAGTGGTGAGAAACGGGCCGAAGGTTGAAGTTTTGTACCGCACTGATGAGCCCATCTTCCCACTGCGCAAACTCACTGCTGACTGTCATAAACTCAGCCTCCGCCAAGGCCACACGCCTCATCACCTTCCAGCCACCCCTGTCCCCAGACAAAACACATGCCCTGCGCTCTGTGCATTATACCAGTGCCACCAAGGTGGTTTTCGTGTGCAACGAATGCTTCTGGGAACAGGATGGCATCCGGGGAGGCAACTCCATCACAGACCGGCCCTCACGCTACATTATCTATCCCAGCCACAGCCTGCCAGGTGGCAAGGGCATGCTGCTGGCCTCTTACACTGTGGGCGATGATTCTTTCTTCTTTGCTGCCATGAAGCCCGACCAGGTAGTGAATATTATCCTGGATGATCTGGCTGCTGTGTACCACATACCCAAGGAGGAGCTAAAGTGCATGTGCCCAAAAGCAACTGTCAAGCACTGGGGGTCTCTAGACCCCCTCACCATTGGTGCCTTTGCTGAGTTCACACCCTACCAATTTGTGGACTATTTGAAGCAGCTCTCCCAGCCAGAGGGTCGCATCCACTTTGCTGGAGAGCACACCAGCCTGCCCCACGGCTGGATAGATACTGCCATCAAGTCTGGCCTCAGGGCTGCCAAGGACATTCAGGCCATGGTGGACGAGGAGGTTACTCAGGGACAGATGCCCCGCTAGAGGCCTTTTACCAACAAACGGGGTGTTTTCCCCCAAAATTAGTCTGCAGGGGAATCTGGAAGAGGACACTGGAAGATGAAAGGAGGCAGAAACCCAGGAGAGAGGTCACCGCTGGTCTCTTGGTGCAAGAAGGAGCGGAGCTGGGAAGCTGGCAAGACACATTGCCCCTTTCCTGTCTGGCTCTCTGCCTAGCTCTCTACAGGAAAGAACAGAGCTGGGGTGCAGGGGGGCATGGGTGGGAGTCAAGGCTGAAGAATCCCAGAATCAGCCTTTAACTTGAAGGAACTTGTCTCCTTCTGCAAAACAATAACAAACAAATAAAAGAAAAGCTTCTGCACCTGGCTTGTGTCACTTAAAACTAGAAGTTCCTAAACAAGCAGACAAACTTCAAGGTACTGGCACACTGATTGGCAGACTGACACGCGCGCTTACACCCACCATACATACAAACTCCATCACTTTGTGCCTGAGCCAAAGGCCTCTCATCTTGGCCCAATGTGGGTGGAAAAGGAGGGGGCCTTCTTAACCGCTTCGTTTCTGCTGTGCGTTAGTGGGATCTCAGCTACCCTGAGAGACTCCCCGTCACCAGCCAGACCCCCTACCCATAGCATCCACAGTTGGCACACAGTCCTGAAGGGACCCCCATGCTCATTACAATTCCCTCTCCACTCATCCCCTCACCAAAACCCACCTGTCTTTACCAAACCAGCCAATGCTGTCATCCTTCCTCAAACATTCCGGCAAACCCTCCCCAACGCCAAGGTCCTCTCTCCTCTGAGCCACAATTCTTGTCTTCTAGAATGCCAAATGAACCAAAGACCTTACTGAGATTGTGTCCCCAGCCACATCGGAAGACCCCCTAAGGACTGAGATTACATATTTTATGGTGTGTGTGCCGTGCACATGTGCTATTTCCTTTAGCCTGCCAATACTTACTAAATAAGTCATACACCTGGCACCATATGGTACCTGGCTGAGAAGCAGAAACACAGAGAGTATGAAACTGAAAATCAACCCCCCTCTGGCTGCTTCGCTATGTGGTCAGAGATCAATTCCCAAAACCAATTCAATTTTTTGTTGCAAATTTTTAGAAACCAAGAGTTATTCCTTGGTCTTGGGGAATCGACTAAGTTAAAAGGAAAGGTAAACTGAGTCACAAGCACTCCTCATTTGACAGACTCCGGAGGACCCAGGAGGAAGCATGATGATGTGCTGGCTGGGGTTTTGTGGAGGACTGGCATAAGATATGGAAGGGAGGAGGAGGGAAAGAAAATTCACGCTTTCTTCTGCAACATGGCCCATTGTTAAATCTAGACATCTCTTCTTGAATACCCAACTATCACTGAGAGTCAGGATGTTTTTAGTTCCAAGTGACAGAAATCAAATTGGGGCTTTCATGGGTGTGTATCCCTTGTCCAGGAGTCCAGGATGAAGTTGCTTTTATTAGAGTTACTAGGCTCCAGACTGAAAAAATAAGGAGTTAAGGGCCCATAGTCTACATCATAGTGGACTCTACCCTCTTCTCTGTTACAGACACACACCTGTGTTATGACATATACAAAGACTCAAAAGAAAGGGCTCTCTGGCAGTGCAATCAATAAGAAGACACCCACTTGGTTATGTTGTTACTGCAAGCAAGCCAGGTATTCTTTGGTACCTGGAAATACACTCGACCACCATTCCCAGGGTTAAGCTGCTGTACCTGGATATAGGGGTATCTTGGTGACATTAAACAGTCACCTTCCCTTGGAGGTTAACCCAGGATGAACTTAAACTGACCCCTTTTACAACTGTTAGGGTTGGAAGTGGAGCTTATTGTTTGATTAGTTCCAATCCCAACATAATATAGGGGTTTGGGGTCTAGGCATAGCCAGCAGTTTCTATCTATGTCTGGCTAAGAATGGTAAAGAAACAAATGCCCTCCATCTAGGATACCAAATTCCAAGGGACTGGCTTCTGCAGCTCCTTGGCTTTTAGTCTCAAGGTTACTGAGGGAGTTCCTGGGCAAATTTGAGTTTTGGGGCTTACATTTACCACCTTGGAGGGATCATATCTCAGGGTTGCTAAGTTGGGCTGGTTCAGGCCAATGGGCCCATTGAGCCCAATGGGCCAGGTGACCCTAGGAGCAGGTTTCTTTTCAATAATAAATTGCTGTCTGCCAGGTTCCCAATAATGGGCTTCCTGTCAAGCCCTAACCTTTTTTTTTTTTTTTTAAGAAGATTGCTCATTTATTTCCTGGCTTCCCAGACCCAAATAATCACACAAAACTACATTAATTACAACACTATTTGGCTTATTAGTTTAGAATTCTTATTAACTAACTCTTACATCTAAATTAACCAATTTCTATTATTCTATGTATCAACATGAAGCTGTGGCTTACTGGTAAGTGTCCAGCATCTGTCTCCTTCATCAGCTACATGGCATCTCTTTGACTCTGCCTACTCTCTCTTTATATCTCTGTTTCAATTTCTTGCCTGGCTTTATTCTACTAAGCCATTGGCCAGAACAGCTTTATTCATGAACAAATATAAGCAACAAATATACAGAAGGACATACTTTTCTGTTTAATTAAAAAGGAAAATTTTAACTTTAACATAGTAAAAATACATATAACAAAACTGTTATCAATCAAGAATTATAGTTATTATAGTCTATTTGTATAAGGCAAAAATTTAAAGAAAATATCCTATCATCTATATTTTTGTGAGTCTAAGGTTTTATATCTAATTTATCTTTTATCATAACTAAGAAAAACTATAACTATCTGTCTTCAACTTTTCAAAGACCCCAGAAAGATATATTACCTAAGTAAACAGGAAGTACCTTATAAGCAACTTCTAAAACTCTAGAATTGACAGAGACATCTTTCTGCCTTGTCACCCAAAATTCTTCTGTAATGTTCAGGCATCCCTTTTCAGCTTATAGGCCAATAGTATCTGGCATACTTTGATCTTCTTTGTAATAGCAAAGTTCATCAGTTGTTTTCTTCTGTGTCCTGTACAATGTCTGGCAGAAGTTTCTTCTCCAAAGCAAGAACTCTGAAGGACTATCCCATCTTTTGGCAAATTCAGAAGTCACTTTTCTGTGGGTCCTGCCTGTCCAGTTCATATAGCATTCCATAATACAGTCCAGGCAAGAGCAAGTTTCTTTAATACCCATCAATCTCTCTGAAGTAATTGGTGCTGCCAGGAGCAGACATGCCTCACTGTCAAGAAAAGTCCAAGTTCTTAAAACATTTTAAATGTCATGTTCTGTAGGTCTTTGAAGTGTTGTAGATTTTCCATCTAACTGAAATATATCTCAATATATCTGGAAAACTTAACTAACATGACTACTAGTTTGACTATTATGACTATCTATTAACCTGCAATTTTCAATTATATATGACATTTTTAAATGAACTGCACAAACACAATACCTTAAAACAAGAACAGAAATAAAATTGACCTTAAATTTGTATCAATAGACCAAGATCTATACCAATGCAAAGTATTCATTTCCAGATCATATCCCCCTTTGAATAAAAATACATATTTATAAACAACCATTCAGGGAATTTGGGCATGGTTTTCTCTAAAATGCTTCCAGCTGTTTGTTGGGTGAAGTATTTTTAGGGTTCACAGAGACCTTTTGTGAGGTTTTTGTTCCATCAAGCATTAGCCTGGAAGGAATTCACAGGTTCTCATCTTTTGTGGAAACAAAAACAGAACTTCTTTTCCAAAGAAACATATCCTTAGACACAAATTTTGAAATCAAGATACCTTTAAAATATGTGTATTGGTTTAGCTTATCAGCACTCACAAACAAATACCTCTCTGCAGTCAAAAAATTCAAAGAAAATACAATAATATCCATAATCCAGAGTCTATGTATTTTCCATCTTTATGTGGCTTATTTTGCTTCAATCCTTTAATCTATGACTGTCTGTACTCTTTTATATTACATTAACTGTCTCTTTAAAGACTTTACATCTTTTTATAATTTTCTATACTTTTTTTCCTTTCTCTCAAGTTTATTTACATTTTAAAACACACTGTGTTTCATTTAGAGGTCTTTCATGTCTGAATCTGTCCTATTGTGTATCTGAAAGCTTTTTCTGACAAGGAACATTTTAAAATGATAAGCAGTGGATGCTGGCTCCACCTCTTTTGGCCTATCAATATGGCAGAAGTACGTTTGCTGCCAGCTCTGGTACTACTGTGTGGGAGCAGTGCTCACCATCTCAGCTCTGGTAAGCACTGTGCATCACATAAGTCATCTTTGTCTGAGTAAAAGTTAAATCTGCCATGCAGCGTGCTGTGCAACCTGAAAATGTCTTCACGTATTGCCGTGGTAATCTTATACTTTCCTGCCTGTGCATGCCCAGTAGACTTGATCTAGCTGTTTTTCCAGGCAAGGGTGCTGAGCAGCAAGCATTCTCTCAGCTATTTTCCTCCTAACCCCGAGCAGGCATATCATACAAGAACCTGGCAAACAAGCATGCTAACTGGCCATACAGGTTAGCCTCAAATGTATGGACACCATTTTGTAGAAGGAGATTGCTCATTCATTTTCTGGCTGCAGTCACTCAGAAACTATATTAATTACAACATTATTCAGCCTATTAGCTCAGGATTCTTATTAACTAACTCTTATGGGCCAGCCACCTTTAATCTCAGCACTCAGGAGGCAGAGGCAGTCAGATCTCTGTTGAGTTCAAACCAGCTTTTTCTACAAGAGCTAGTCACAGGACAGGTGCCAAAGCTACAGAGAAACCCTGTCAGGAAAAAACAAAACCAACCAACAAACAAAAGCCCTCTTACATCTTAAATGAACCCATTTTTACTAATCTGTGTATTGGCACAAGGCTGTGGCTTACTGGAGAGTGTTCGGCATCTGTCTT
>NW_026068176.1:1748461-1751541 GCF_014885135.2 Alexandromys fortis | reverse complement strand
TGCTCCAGTGTGGGTCTCTGTCTCTATCTCCATCCATCTCCAGATGAAGGTTCTATGGTGATATGCAAGATATTAATCAGTATGGCTATAGGATAGGGTCATTTCAGGTTCTCTGTCCTCAGCTGCCCCAGGAACTAACTGGGGACATAGAGACAGTTAGTCCCCAGTTAATTGCTTACTTCTTGTTTTCTTAGATAATAGTATATCCTTCTGGAGTCTTTGATGGAGTTGAAGAATAGATAGTTATAGTTATAGTTTTCCATTTTTATGATAAAAGATAAAATAGATATAAATATCATAACTGTAATTCTTGCTGGCTAACTATTTTGTTATATGTAATTTTGCTATGTTAAATTTAAAGCCTTCCTTTTTGTTTAAACAGAAAAAGGGGAAATGATGTAGGAAGATTTTCTATCTGTTGCTTTCATTGGTTAATGAATAAAACTGCTTGGCCTGATAGGTCAGAACATAGGTAGGCAGAGTAGACCAAACAGGATTCTGGGAGAAAGAAAGCAGAGTCATGCAGATGCCATGAAGCTCCAGCCTGAGATGGACGTAGGTTAGAATCTTCCTGGAAAGCCACAACCTCATGGTAAACATAAATTAATTGAAATGGGTTAATCAAGATGTGAGAGTTAGCCAGTAAGAGGCTAGAACTAATGGGCCAGGCACTGTTTAAGTGAATTCAGTTTATGTGTTTTTATTTCCAGGGCTAAGCTAGCTGTGCAGTACCCAAGTGGGATGAAAAGCAGGCCTGCTCGCCTCATCACTACAGAAGAGTAACAGATCTGAGAGGTGTGTGTGTTTGTGTTGGGAATGGTGTTGTGGTAGGTATGTATTGTATGAGACAAGTTGGTTTCAATAGACAATGAATATTTTTAGTTTTAACTGTTCCATTTTTAACAACATATTGGGATAGCACATGTAAGAGGAAGTAGCCTATTAGTTATGACCCAGAACACGTCTCAATGTTATCTCTTCCATTTAACATTTTATGGATTGTACATAGTAATTTGTGGCTGCTGTTTAAATTGACCGGTTCTTTGACACAGATTTGAAAGCTCGAAATGGAATGAAATAGTTGCCCACCCACGTGAGGAAACTGAGATGAAGGTAGACAGTTTGGCAAAATTATGTAAAGGTGCTGAAAGATATCTGTGACCACAGAGAGTCAGCCAGAACAGGGCTAGAGCTGAAAATGCTAACTTACATCTTTGAATAGAACGAGCAGAGTGCAGAGATGCTGCTGTTGCCTTGAGCTAGTTGAGGTTGAGCAACCTATGCAGACTTGCCCAACAGTTGCTCTGCATTGAGCCCATTCAGAACACAGGGACTCAAGGTTGTTCCCCCCTCCAAGTGAGAAGTGAGTATAAAAAGATATTGAGAGATGAGGCTAAAGGTCATAGCCCCCAAACAGGACACTTACAGATCTTGGTTCCTCCATCTCGAGGACATAAGTAAGAATGTCATTTGGGTTTGGGTTTGTTGGGGCACACCATTCCAACCACAAACGATAGACTCCGGCTTCTTTCAACTTAGGTGACAGCGGTGCCGGAGGTGTGTTTTCTGATGTGTGGAAGACGGCTATTTCACTGAAATTACTAAAAGGATATGTTAAAGTGGAAACACCAGTTTCAGGATCTCATGGCACTGTAGACTTTTCAATAGTGAAAATAATTCAGTGTACCTGGAGCTGAAGTGATTTTTGGCAGCCAACCTGAATAAATACTTCGAAGAAGCAGTCAGTTTAAAGAGCATGTGCTGTTTCATGGGACTACTGTAACAACTTCTGAACTCTTCATCTTTATCCTTGACAATGCACACAATATATCAGAATATTTTAAAATACTACACTTAAAAACACCTAATCATTATAACCTTAATCATTCACAATCAGATGAATGGATTTTAAAGGTATCTGTGCATGAGGTTTAATCCCCATGGGGTCCATGCACTGAGAGAGGAAAATGGACAGAAGCTCTCATACTTTACTTGGAAGTTATCTTCAGTCGATAACTGTTTGCAAAGGAAAAAATCATTTTCTTCCATGGAGTCTCACTGGGTATCTAAACCACACTTAAGGGCAGGATCCATTCCCAGCAGTAGTTGACCAATACGAAATGAACTCAATAGTTAAAGTTGAAGATTTTTTTAAGTGACTCATAATGCTTTGTCTGGGCATTTAAAAATATGTATAGTTCTTTGGCTTAGATATTATGGTTTTCTATCCTTATGAGATTTCTAGATGTGCAAACATGGTTCTCTATGTCTATATGTGTTTATGTGCTTTTTCTTTGGCTCTTGTTCTTTTATTCACTTGTTTGTTTTGTCCTATTCAGGTTTCCTTGCTTTTATTTATCTTATTATTATTTTCTTTTTTTAATTTTAGATGCTTGTTTTCTAAGAAGAACAAGAAAATCTGTGAATTTGCATTGGGGAAGCACTGGGGACCTGGAGTTGAGGGAGGAAAACAGTAATCTACATATATTATATGAAAAAGTATTTTAATAAAAATAAATCAAAATAAATGTGTATACCTCATCCCATTCCAAAAGAAAGCTGCTTATTTTGGATCCATTATTTTTGGAACCCTGAATAGATCAGAATAATAAAATTATGATAGGTTATTTTTACATAATTCATATGTATGTATGTGTTGTGTATTATATACATATGTGTATGTATGTAAAGTGGTATAAATTACTGCAATTTTTTTTGGATATTTGCTTTTATGACAATTCAGATTTTAGGTTAGAACACATATTTTACAGTCTACAATACACACACTGATTCTCTACTTTCTGTTTTTACACTGTATTAAAGGAAAGAAATTAAAATAGATAAGAAAAAAGAGTAACTGTGATGACTATCGCCAAAATTTCAGTGCTGGAAAGGGCAATTCACTTTTTATTAATTACCTAAGTTCTATTGACATTTCTCAATTTGCTTGGCAGGACCTCTCAGAGTGAAGAGAAAGAGCATTGTGAAGAGAAGCATTAGAGAAGTAAGTTTGATTAAGCATGCATAATCCATCTTTAAATTTCAAGATATCAAAGAGTGTTTTAAAGTCACACTGAGAT
>NW_026068176.1:1698870-1743706 GCF_014885135.2 Alexandromys fortis | reverse complement strand
CTCTTGTTCTTTTATTCACTTGTTTGTTTTGTCCTATTCAGGTTTCCTTGCTTTTATTTATCTTATTATTATTTTCTTTTTTTAATTTTAGATGCTTGTTTTCTAAGAAGAACAAGAAAATCTGTGAATTTGCATTGGGGAAGCACTGGGGACCTGGAGTTGAGGGAGGAAAACAGTAATCTACATATATTATATGAAAAAGTATTTTAATAAAAATAAATCAAAATAAATGTGTATACCTCATCCCATTCCAAAAGAAAGCTGCTTATTTTGGATCCATTATTTTTGGAACCCTGAATAGATCAGAATAATAAAATTATGATAGGTTATTTTTACATAATTCATATGTATGTATGTGTTGTGTATTATATACATATGTGTATGTATGTAAAGTGGTATAAATTACTGCAATTTTTTTTGGATATTTGCTTTTATGACAATTCAGATTTTAGGTTAGAACACATATTTTACAGTCTACAATACACACACTGATTCTCTACTTTCTGTTTTTACACTGTATTAAAGGAAAGAAATTAAAATAGATAAGAAAAAAGAGTAACTGTGATGACTATCGCCAAAATTTCAGTGCTGGAAAGGGCAATTCACTTTTTATTAATTACCTAAGTTCTATTGACATTTCTCAATTTGCTTGGCAGGACCTCTCAGAGTGAAGAGAAAGAGCATTGTGAAGAGAAGCATTAGAGAAGTAAGTTTGATTAAGCATGCATAATCCATCTTTAAATTTCAAGATATCAAAGAGTGTTTTAAAGTCACACTGAGATGCTTTTGTCTGTAAAATCCTTACTTTCCACTGCAGATTCAGGCTGGTTTGGGTTCTGCTAATTAGTTTGGGTGCAAATGGAGGGTCCAGTTCACAGTCACGAGTTGTGAAACTAACCACTTCAGACACATTTCTGTGCCCTGCGTCTCTTATGGTTGTGATTCTGAAAGGGTAACAGCAATTGTCATAAGATTTCAAGTACTGAGTTGCAAGATTGAGTTTATAGACACGTTTTGTTAGCATACATTGTTTATACATAGTAACGGCTCACATTTTTTCATTTTCATAGAAGATTATACCCCCTCCTTTCCCATTATTCTCTTTTGCTCCCTTCTAACTCCCAATAGTCCCCTACTTTCTATCTTCATGGCCTTTCTTTTCAGGGTAACCTAATGAATTAAACTAGGGTTTCTTACATGAGTTTGGAGGTGGGGTTGTTTGAACCTAAAAGGAAAGGGCATTTTGCTGGTAAAAAAAAAACCAGCCTGACTTCAGAAATTTTAAGTACTAAACTCTCACAATTTAAGGAGTCTTGACTGGCTTACAGGCTGGTTGCAGGTTGTATAGGTCTTTTTTTTTTTTTAATTCTGAATGAGAATTTTATTGCCTTGGGAAAGAATGGTGTGATCCCATTTTAAGAAAGTTAAAATAAGTAAGAGATATCCATTCCAACTCTGACATTTAGAGCAAAATTAACAGAGGAAATGATTAAGCAAGTGAAAATAATCTAAATGCTAAATAATCCAGGAGGATATCATGATGTAGTCTAAAGTTTTCCAAAAGCAGGAGGTCACAACTATCCTTAAAACAAATAAAACCATAGAAAACATTCATGCCTCCCGGGAAGCACAGTGAGGTAGCTCACTAGGAGCTAAAACCCATCACTAGGCAGAACAAAATGGGCATGCAAGACAATGATGATTCACACCATTTAAGCTTCTGAGCAAATTGACTTTGACTGAGTAGCTTGTAAAGAAGAGGAACATCTTTCTCATGGCTCTGGAGACTGCATGCACAAGGTAATATGTTGTCAGATATACTATCAGGTGGAGATTAGTTTCTGGTTCATAGACAGTATGTTTTCACTCTCAGAATAGGTAGAAAAGGCCAGCGAACTCTCCGAGGCATCATTAATGAGACCATGATTTAAATTCATGGGAGTTCTGCCTTCTTATCTATCCTAAGCCCATCTCTTCTAGCATAACAAAGTAATTAGATGTCAATATATATGTTCTTACAGGTAACACAGTTCAGACCATTGAAAGACATATTCTGCCAGGAGTAATGTATGATTTTTCCTGGAGAAACATGAACAAATATCAATATCAACAAATATCTTCCCCTTATAAAGCACTGAATACAGACAAAAGATTATTGAATCCATGTTCATATTAATGAACTAAGTTGTTTAATAAGTATGTTTATAGGATTATGGGTAAGAATTGTTGTGGCTATTGTCATTTTACAAGAGCATAGGTGAATCAAGGTAAGGTACAATACCCAAAGTACACCCCAACCTATTTGATGGCAGATGAAAACTGTATTAAGAAAGCTCTGTGTACAAGTTGCATGTAGCTTCTCAGAATGTAGTGTTAGGACAGATTTCTTACCTTAAAAAGTAGACTGTGCAGGGCTGGAGATCATGTAGGTCCACAGTACCCTCATTACCACTGTGAAGATAATCTTTCTTTACATGGGATCTCATATACATATTTAACAGCTAACTAAGCAGTCCTAGTCTCATAATACCTGAATAACTGTTAAAGAACCATAATCTTCCTTGATGTTTGGATAACTTTAAACGACTTTATATGTGTACAAAATAATGTCACAAGTAGGTTCCTTTTGTTGTCTCATTGCTCTAGTAGAACCTCAAGTACTATATTGAATAGATATGGAGAGTGGACAACCTTGTCTTATTACTGTTTTCAGTGGTATCGCTTTGAATTTCTGTCTGTTGGGTGGTGTGGTATTCCCCTCTGTATGCTGTGAATCTGTTTTATTACTATTGGTTAATAAAGAATCTGCTTTGGGAGTATTGCAGTACAGAATAGAGAGAGGTGTGAAATCCAGCAAAGTCATTAACGAAAACTTTCACAACCTAAAAAAGGATATTTTTATGAAGATAAAAAAGTTTCAGAACACCAAATAAATTGGATCAAAAAAAACCCTCTCCTTACCATATAATAATAAAATGCAAAACACAAAATAAAGAACAAATATTAAGAACTGCATAGGAAAAAGGTCAAGTAACATGTAAAGTTAGACCTATCAGAATTACACCCAACCTCTCAATGGAAACCATGAAAGCCAGAAGGTGCTGGGAAGATGTGTTGCAGACACTAAGACCACAGATGGAAGTCCAGACTACTATACCCAGCAAAACTTTCAATCACCATTGATGGAGAATACAAGATATTCCATGACAAAACCAGATTTAAATATACCTTCCCACAAATCCAGCCCTACAGAAAGTACTAGAAGTAAAACCCCAACCCACGGTAGCTAACTGCATGCACAAGATCACAGGCAGCACACAGCCACACACAACAAAATCCTAAGAAGGGAAACAAACACACTACCACAGAAAAATTACAGCAATTAGCAATTTATGGGTTGTTAATATTGCTTAATATCAATGGACTCAATTAATTTATAAAAAGACATAAGCTAAGAGAATGAATATGAAAGCAGGATCCAACCTTCTGTTGTATACAAGAAACACAACTCACGTGATAATTTTCTTTCAGCGTCTGGGTTACTTCACTCAAAATGATGTTTTCTAGCTCAATTTATTTGCCTGTAAAATTCAAGGTGTCATTGCTTTTTCTGCTGTGTAGTACTCTACTCTGTAAATGTACCACATTTTCCTTACTCATAAGTCCTTTTTAAATATAAAGAAAAGAAAACCAGCCCAAAAATCACAATCCTAGAGAGCCTAGACAATAATGAGGACTCCAAGAGAGACATACATAGATTTAATCCACATGGGAAGTAGAAAAAGACAAGATCTCTTGAGTAAATTGAAAGCATGGAGACCTTGGTAGAGGGTTGAAGAAGAGGGGAGAGTCAGGGAGGGGAGCAGAGAAAAATGTAGAGCTAAAAAAGAAAGAATCACACCTCAACATCAAAGACAGACATTACCTCAGAGTAAAGGGTTGGGAAAAGGTTCTCCATTCAAATGGACCTAAGAAACAAGTGTGTGTGTCTATCCTAATATCTAACAAAAAGAGTAAGCTAAAATCAATCATATCCATAACAGGAACAATCCATCAAGATGAAGACTCAATCCTGGACATCTACACTCCAAATAAAAGAGCACCCACACATGTAAAAGAAACATTACTAAAGCTTAAACTGCACATCAAACCTCACACACTAATAGTAGGAGACTTCTCTCCAATGGACAGGTCACAAGACAGAAACTAACAGAGAAATAATAGAAATAACAGATATCACGAGTAAATTGAAATTAACAGACATCCACAGAACATTCCACCCAAACACAAAAGAATATACATTCTTCTCAGCACCTCGTGGAACCTTATCTAAAAGTGACCACATAAGCAGTAAGAAACCAAACCTCAACAGATACAGAAAAAGTTGGAGTAAACACCAGTATCTTATAGAATCATCATGGTTTAAAATTAGAATTCAGCAGCAACACTTATTTCAGAAAAGCCACAAACACATGGAAATTAAACAGTGCTCTATTGAACCACTCATGGGTCAAGAAAGAAATAAAGGAATTAAAGACTTCCCAGAATTCAATGAAAATGAAAGCACAACATACACACACCTATGGGACATTATGAAAGCAGTGCTAAAAGGAAAGTTCATAGCATCAAATGCCTACATTAAAAAAGTGAAGAAAGCTCAAACTAGTACCTTAACAGCATACCTGAAAGCTCTTGGACAAAAAGAAGCAGACTCACCCAGGAGGAGAAGAAGATAGGAAATAAACAAATTAAGGGCTGAAATCAACAAAATAGGGACAAAGGAAACAATGCAAATAATCAATAAAACGGAGAGCTAGTTCTTTGAGAAAATCAACAAGATAGACAAACTCTTATCCAAACTAATTAAAAGACAGCAAGGAAACATCCAAATTAACGGAATTAAGAAATGTAAAGGAGGGACACAACAACAGATAACTGAGGAAATTCAGAGGATCATTAGGTCATAGTATAAAAACATGTACTCCACAAAATTGGAAAATTATAAAGAAATGGACAATTTTCTGGATAAGTACCATATACTGAAATTAAATGAAGGCCAGGTGGACAATTTTAATAGAATTATAACCTACAATAAAATAGAAGCTGTCATCAAAAGCCTCCCAACCAAAAAAAGCCTAGGGCTGGATGATTTCAGTGCAGAATTTTACTAGAACTTTAAAAAAGAGTTAATACCTATACTTTTCAAAGTGTTCCACATAATAGAAACAGAAAAAACATTGCCAAATGCTTTTTTATGAGGCTACAGTTACCCTGTTACCAATACTGCACAAAGACTCAACCAAGAAAGAAAATATCAGATCAATCTCACTCATGAACTTTGATGCAAAAATACTCAATAAAATATTGGTCAGGGTTAAGAGCATTGGCTCTTCTTCCAGAGGTCCTGAGTTCAATTCCCTGAAACCACATGGTGGTTCACAGGCATCTGTAATGGGATCTGATGCCCTCTTCTGGCCTGCAGGTGTACATGCAGATAGAGCACCATATGCATAAATTAAAAAAAATACCCAATAAAATACTGGAAAATCAAATGCAAGAACACATCAAAAAATCATTCACCATGGTCAAGTTGGCTTTATCCCAGAGTAGGAGAGATGGTGCAATATATGAAAACCTATCAATGCAATCCTTCATATAGATAAACTTATAGAAAAAATCCATATGATCATCTCATTAGATGCTGAAAAAGCATTTGACAAAATCCAATACCCCTTTATGATAAAGGACTTGAAGATATCATGGATACAAGGAACATATCTAAATATAATGAAAGCAATATACAGCAAGTTGATAGCCAACATCAAATTAAATGGCGAGAAAGTCAAAGTGATCCCACTAAAATCAGAACAAGAGAAGGCCACTACTGTCTCGATATCTATTCAACATAGTTCTTGAAGTTCTGGCTAGAACAGTAAGAAAACAAAAGGAGATCAGGGGGCTACCAATTGGAAAGGAAGAAGTCAATCTTTCATCATCTGTAGATGATATGATAGTATACATAAGTGACCCCAAAATTTCTACTGGGGAACTTCTACAGCTGATAAATCTCTTCAGTAATGTGGCAGAATACAAGATCAACTTAAAAAAATCAGTAGCCATCCTATATGCAATGATAAAGAAGTTGTGAAAGAAATCAGAGAATCATCACCTTTCACAAAAGCCACAAATAACATAAAATATCCTGGGGTAATCCTAACCAAAGAAGTAAAAGTCATGTTTGACAAAATCTTTAAGTCTTTGAAGAACGAAATTGAAGAAGATACCAGAAAATGGAAAGATCTCCCATGCTCTTGGATAGATAGGATCAGCATAATAAAAATGAAAATCCTACCAATAGCAATCTATAGATTCAATGCAATCCCCATCAAAATCCCAACACAATCCTTCACAGACCTTGAAAGAACAATGCTTAAGTTCATATCAAAAGAAATGACAACAGTAATGTAAATACATATTTCTGAAAATCTGTTTTCTCACACTGGCATAGCAAAAATGTTAGATGATAATATAGTGCTAGACACCAAATAAAAATGGCATTATCATACCTGAGATGTGTAAATAGAAGAAAGACATACTGGCAAATTACTGGTTGGATCTATCAGGTCCTAAGAGAATTATTAATGATGTTTAAACAAAGTCCATTACAGAATCCAGCTAAGTTTGCATAGTGAAAATCAGCAATGAACTTCAATAATGGCCACTTTGAAAGAATATTGTTGCATATTCACAAAACGATTGCCAAAGTATAGACAATTCACTAGAAATTCATTTCAACCAATAGAATATCATAAAGGGACATCAGGAGGACTTGTAAATTATGTCTTCTAAAAATATTGGCAAGCTCACTGTGAATGAAAATGAGCTATCAGCTTTCTGCTAGTGTTCTCTCATTTAGCATGGTTATATTGCCTAAAGTTTTTCTCTGCATCACAAAATAATTTCTTGCAGTGATATTACCTAATAAAATGAAAGGAATTTTTTAGGGCTTCCTTCCAATAATATTAAATTGAATATACAGACATATATTGTGTAACAAGTGTCAATGAGAAAGCAGCCTGTAAGAGAGCTAGGAGGGTATATAGGATAGTTTGGAGGGAGGGAAGGATAGGGGGAATGATGTAGTTATAGTATAATCTCAAAAGAAAGGAAATAATTACAAAAGTGAACTAGGGGCGTGGAGGGATGGCTCAGTGGGTTAGAACACTCACTGATTTTCCACAGGATCTAGGTTTCATTCCCAGCTCCCTCGTGATGACTCACAGCCTTTGGTTAACTCCAGTTCCAGAGCATCTGATGCTCACTACTGATGCCCACGAGCACTGTACACGCATGATGCACAGACATCCATGCAGGTAAAACACTCATACACATAACATAAAAATAAAGAAATCTCAAAAACTAAAAAAGTGAACAGTTTTTAGGAAATGACCTAATATAAAGAAGAGCTTAGAACTATACATGTGATGCTGCACTTTTATACCACAAATTTTAATATCTCAACCACACATTTGCATAGCAGCTGAAAATTATATTACAGATACTTATGTGTCTTCATTCTTTGTGTTTTCTGAGTTTTCTTCATTGTTTGAGACAAGGTTTCTATGTGTGGAACTCCCTTTGTAGACCAGACAGGCCTGTAACTCAGAGATATCTGCCTGTTTCTGCTTCCCAAGTGCTTGGATTAAAGGCATGCACCACCACCCGGTTATTTGCAATTTTTTACAATTAGTATTTAGTAGTAAGAATACATATTGAAAAACAGAAAACAAGAATAGCCCACACCAATCTTTATACAATAAAGAAACTTCCAGAGGCATTCCCATCCCTGACATCCATCTCTATTACAGAGATACAGTAATGAAAACAGATTGGTGTTGGCATAAAACAGAGATGCTGCCCAATGGGATTGAATTGAAGACTCAGATATTCATCCACACACCTATGAACACTTGATTTTTGACAAAAAGCTAAAATTATACAACGGAGAAAAGAAAGCATCTTCAACAAATGGTGCTGGCATAACTGGATGTCAACCTGTAGAAGAATGAAAATAGACCTATATCTAGCACCATGCATAAAACTCAAGTCCAAATTGATTAAAGACCTCAATATAAATCTAACCACACTGAACCTGATAGAGGAGAAAGTGGGAAGTAGCCTTCAATGCATAGGCACAGGAGACCACTTCCTAAGTACAACCCTAGTAGCACAGACAATAAGAGCAACAATGAATAAATGGGACCTCCTCAAACTGAGAAGCTTCTGTAAAGCAAAGGAAATAGTAAAAAAGACAAAAAGGAAACCTAGCGAATGGGAGAGGATCTTCACCAACCCCACATCAGACAAAGGACTGATCTCCAAAATATATAAAAAAAACCTCAAGAAATTAGACATTACAATTCTAAATAACTCAATTAAAAATGGTGTACTGAACTAAACAGATTTTTCAACAAAAGAATTTCAAATCGTCAAAAGATACTTAAGGACATGTTCAACTTCCTTAGCTATCAGGGAAATGCAAATCAAAACAACTCTGAGATACCATCTTATACCTGTTAGAATGGCTAAAATCAAAAACACTAATGACAGCTTATGTTGGAGAGGATGTGGAGTAAGGGGAACACTCATCCATTGCTGGTGGGAATGCAAACTTGTGCAACCACTTTGGAAATCAGTGTGGTGGTTTCTCAGAAAATTGGGAGTCAATCTACCTTGGAATCCAGCAATACCCCTCTTGGGAATATACTCAAAAGATGCTCAATCATACTACAAAAGCATTTGTTCAGCTGTGTTCATAGCAGCATTATTTGTAATAGCCAGAACCTGGAAACAACCTAGATGTCCCTCAATGGAAGAATGAATAAAGAAAGTGTGGCACATCTACACATTAGAGTACTACTCAGTGGTAAAAAACAATGACATCTTGAATTTTGCATGCAAATCTATAGAATTAGAAAACACTATCCTGAGTGAGGTAACCCAGACAAAAAATATGAATATGGTGTGTACTCACTCATTAGTGGATACTAGCCATAAACAAATGACATTGAGCCTATAGTAATGAAGCAAACCCAAAGAAAAACATATATAGATCCACCTGGAAGTTGGAAGCAGACAAGATCCCCTGACAAAGTTTGGGAGCATGGGGGCAGGGAGTAGAAGGAAGGGGAGAAGGGGAGGGTTGGGGAGAGCTTGAGGGAATGGGATAGTTGAGATGGGGGAAGGACAGATATGAGAGCAAGGAAAGAAATATCTTGATTGAGGAAGCCATTTTAGGGTAAGCAAGAAACCCGGCTCTAGAAAAATTCCCAAGAATCCACAAGGATGACTCCAGCTAAGACCCTAAGCAGTAGAGGAGATGGTGCTTGAACTGACCTTGCCCTTGTAGTCAGACTGATGATAATCTTAAATAAATATTACCATAGAACCTTTGTCCAACAACAGATGGAAACAGAAGCAGAGACCCACATGGGAGCACTGGACTGAGCTCCCAAGGTCCAGTTGAAAGCGGAAGGAAGGAGAGTATGAGCAAGGAAGTCAAGATCATGAGGGGTTCACCACTGAGACAATACACCTGAGATAATGGGAGCTCACCAACTCCAACTGGACTGGGAATGAATGAGCATGAGATCACACCAGTCCCTCTGAATGTGGTTGAAAGTTGGGGCAGACTGGGGGGGGGGCAACGACAATGGCACTGAGTTATGTCTCTACTCCATGTACTGGATTTTGGGATACATATATTTGGATGTATACCTTGCTCAACCTGGTAGTAGTGAGGAGGGCCTTGGACTTTCCACAGGGCAGGGTGTCTTGCCCTATTTTAAGACTGTAGGGGGTGTGGGAGGGTTGTGGAGGGAATGAGAGGGGAGTGGGAGGAGGGGGAGGAAGTGGGAATTTGGATTAGTAGTTCTTAAAAGTAATTAAATAATAATAAAAAAGAAAAATTAAAAAAGACCCTTGAATGGTAATTTGTGTGGGTCCATGATGAACTTTACATACCAACCACTTAAAATCTTTTCTTAGTTGATATTTTCAGAAACTCTGGAGACACAGGTGCAGAGACAAAAAGCCCAACCAAAAAAAAAAAAAAAAAAAAAAAAAAAANACAGAAATTTTCCCACTTTCAAAATCAGACTGACCAATCAGAACATCACATGAGTGACTTGAGCTGTTAGATAAACATTTAGTCTCTAACTTCTTTTAAACATGATTTAGTTTTATTTTGTGTATATGAGTGTTTAACTTCATGTATGTATGTAGGCCATATGTTGGCCTGGTACCTGAGCAGAACAGATCTACTGGATTCATGGAATGTCTGGATCCACTGGAATCTGAGTTACAATGGTTGTGGGCCACTTTGTGGGCCACTAGGAAATTAACCTGGGTCTTCTGTAGGAACAAACAGACCTCTTTGAGTATAACTTCCAAGGAACCTCAGCCCAAATGTCAGTCTCATGAATGAAAGTTGGTGCTACAAAATTTACTTCTTAACAAAACAGATGCTTACTAGTCTGTTCAGAAATGAACCCACACAAATTACATGAAATAAGAATAAATAACTTTCCTTTTAAAAAACTGTTATTCTCTTTCAAGTTGTAATTCTTTCAGAATTTTCTTGCTGCATTTCTATCTTTGCAGAATATTTTCTTTGATCATATATATGCATACACACATTATATATGTGTGTGTGTATATCCCATACTCCTTCTCTCCAGCTCTCCTCACCCTTCCAAAATATCTCCCATTTCCTTTTCTATCCACTTATTTTCAAAAAATAATCCACTAAGTCCTATTAGTGTTGCTGGTATGTGTGTGTCTGTGTGGGTTCAGCCACTGTGGCATGGACAATCTACCAGTGGAAGCCCTCCCACAAAGAGAAGTAACACTCCCTCAGTAGCCATCAACTGCCATTAGCTGCTCAGCTAGGGGTGGGGCAGGGAAGCTGGAACTTAACTCCCTTGATCTTCTGGTGGTCTTATGCAGTAACCACAGATGCTGAGTTCAGCTATACAACAGCCATGCCACTTCCAGAGGCCAGCCTTTCATAGCACTCCTCTCCATCTTCTGACTCTAACGTTCTTTCTGATCCTACTTCAAAATAGTCCCTGAGCCTTTTGGTGTGTGTGTGTGTGTACGCGTGCGTGCGTGTGAGCGTGCACGTGTTGATATAGATGCTTTATCTACTGCCAAACAGTTGCAATTGCTAATCCTCAGCATTTCAAAGATGTATGAGTCACCGATTTAACCACTACTTTCTGCCATATGTCTCTCTTGTTTAACAAATTATCTTCAATTTATCCCTCTGTGTTAGACGGCACCTGAGGGTGACTCCCTCACATCCCTCAATCCTGTTTTTATCTCTAAAATCAACCCCATTATATAGGACACAGGCCATCTGACAACTGCCCAAACCATCACCTGGAGCTCATTTCTCTCTGACTTCCTTCTTGATTTATATCAATTCTGAAGCATCCATTTTTCTCTGCTAGGCTTCAGAGACTTAAACCCATCACTTCTTACCTCTTTGTGAATATCCAAATGCCCACAAACTCCCAAACAGAAACATGCCTGTCCTCCCTGTTTGTAAGCCCAATGTCCCGATCACCTTGGACAAGACCTTTTGACAGTTCCTAATCTACTCACATATATCCAAACCTTCTACTATTTTTTATTTATTTTTTCTATTTTTGAGACAGGGCTTCTCTGTGAAACAGTCCTTCCTGTCATGGAACTCGCTTTGTAGAGTAGCCTGGCCTTGAATCACAGAGATCCAGCTGCCTCTGCCTCCAGAGTGCTGGAATGAAAGGCGTGTTTCCCCAATGTCTGGCCCTTTTACTATTTTCTCACAGATTCCCCAGCATCAATTGTCTTTTCAGTCCTGGACTCAAAGTTGCCTTCTTCACCATTATCCTCTAGCTAAACCATGGAACTTTCTCCTTTCACCTGAATCATCCCCAAATCTAACTTCTCTCAGAGACTTACCTAGATTGTTCTCGATGGAGAATTGGTGATGGCTCCTAGCTCTTGGGAAAAGTTCTTAAAGGGCACTCCATTCCTCTTCTGTCTTCTCTCTCTCTTTTTGTGTCCACATACTCTCTTTGTACTCCCAAATATTCCTATCTTCCCAAAACAGTCTACTGCATGACATAATAGACCTGTTGTAGACTCCATACCGGTTCATAAAACTGAGAGAGTCCTTGTACCAGTCTGAAGTCTCTGAGACTACTTCCTGCTGCAGGTCTCCAGCGTTGTGCGCCTCTCCCAACCGTTTCATGCTGAATTTAAAGATAATCTCATGGTCACCTGGTTTCCACTCCAGACACACTCAGAGGTTTCATCACCCTGAAACAGGCCCTCAGGAACTTCTGCCCTTGAACTTTCTTTACCTTTACCTCTATAATGATCATAACCAGGTCTTAGTTCTTCAAGCCCAACCAGTATTTCTCTAAAAAAAATTGAAGTATATATCAATGTGGCCCCTTATGCCACAATGTTCTAGAAACTGCCATCCTGCTCATCCCTAGTCTTCAAAGTTACTTACCCCTCAACATCTTTTTTCTCCTCTTACCCGTGTGCAACATGAGTAGTCATCTTTCACTCTCTTCCACTTCCTCCTTTTGCTCCTAATATTGTTACATCACCCTTTTCTGACCTGAACTTTCTCTCCAGCCCTGCCCTTCACTCAACCCTAGCTACTCTGCTCTCAAATACAGATAACTTCTTTCTTGTGGCCGAATACTTTAAATTACTCTAGGACAAGAGGCACATTAAGGTTTTTCACTACCTCCCATTCCTAGACCTTTGGATTGGTTCATTGAGGGTAGTTTCCTCAGGGAAGGCCCTTATTAAGTTAGCTATGATAACATTTTGATATTGTTAACTTAACTGGTACCATGGGGTAGCTTAATGATCTTGACTCTTTTCCCATTAGGTGATAGGGTCTTCTCCTTTATCAGACTAATTTTCAGCAGGCAGAGTTCTTTGCACTTACTAGGGTCCTAAACCAAGCTAGATATACCACAGTTAGCATCTACACTCACTCTAATCATACCTATGACATCATTCATTCAAGCACTCCAATTTGGAGAGTGTAGTGTTTCCTCACTTCAAAAGACACCTTGTTATCACCAGAAAACTTATTCCCTGTCTCCTTGAAGCAGCCCAATTACTCAACTTGGGGGCAAAGACTGCCTAATCCTGGGCCTGCTAGCTAGCCAAGGGCTAGGATGTGCCCTACTGTCTTACCCCTTTGACTCCTCTTCTCTCCCTTTCAAACTTATCATAGCATTGAAACAGCTCAGATCCACTAAAGCCAACCTTTGAGAAGCCTACTATCATCTTAACAACCTCGTACTTCCTTCTCAACTGAAAAACCTTTTATTTCTCCAAGAAAGTCACTGATGCCTTCCAGTCTACTTTCCCCTCTGAAATGTCCTTAGTAAACATGTTCATTTCACCCTCTAATGAAAGAATACTTACAGGATCTCTGTAAACAGTGTAACATCTTTCAAAAGTTCTCTCCATGAACTTCTATTAGGCTTCTACCTTTCCCAACTCATCTATCTATGGTATATTTCATAAGACATGTCAGTTACTTCCTGGTAGTAGTTGTAGTTGACATTTTAACAGGTTGGGTAGAGGCTTTCCCTACTTCTACCACATGTACCTCAAGCGTGGCCTCTAGGCTACTAAACAAATTCCTTTCTCACTTAGGGGTGCAGACCTTGCATTTAATGTGACAATAGATCTGAATTTGTTTGTCAAATAACTCAATGGATAAGCTGTGCCCTAAACATTTCTGGAAGTTTCTATAGCCCTTATAACACCCAGTCCTCTGGAATGGTGAGAGAGAGAGAGAGAGAGAGAGAGAGAGAGAGAGAGAGAGAGAGAGAGAAAGAGAGAATGGCATCTTCAAAACAATCTAGCCTGCTTGTTCTCCGACTACTCAAGGACTAGATTGCTTTTCTGCCCCTAGCATTCTTCAAACTTCCTGAGGCTCCCCTCATTCTCAGTCCTTGTGAATTAATATACAGGCACTCCCTTTTGATAACACATTCTTCTAAATTGAAACCATCAGAAGACTCTCTTACTTCACTGAGTAACTCTCTAAGTTTCTTAAGAGCCTCCTATACTCCTTACGAATTCCCTTGCTCACACTCATCTTTACACCACTAGACTACCTAGGCTTTTTGAATGTTAATTTCTTGTTTAGTTCTTGTTTCAGCGAGTCCTCTAAAGCTCATATGTGAGAGTCCACACAGACTCATTCTAATGACCCTTACCTCATCCAAACTTTAAGATAGCTCCATTGGTGCCAGTTCTGTATAAGGAAGGTTACCCTCTGACCCTGGGGACCTGAACATAATAGTTACTAAATAATCATCCACCTGCACAGGACCTACCTTGATCTGCCTCATCTGCATCCTAGAGGATATGGACTAAAGCATCCTTCCCAGTCTACCTCCTAACCCTGCCCCTGACCTTTTTCATCTCAGAATTCAGTCTCAGAAAGAATTCTGTGTCCTTACTTTAACCAGACTATCTCGCTACAGATTTCCTGAAATTCTTTAATGATGCCATCAGCTCATCTCACTGGTTCTGCCTTCACTTGTCTTCGCTAACCAAGGCTTTCCTGACTCCTATCACTGCCTCGCTCTCTTCAGAAGTGCGATTCCACCATGCCTGACAGAACTCTGATGAATCTGAGTAGATGCATGAGGATAGAGATGAAGATTTCTGCAAATAGGCCACCAAAATTAGTTTCCAGAGATTTGCCTGTCCATAGCTTCCTCAGTGTCTCTTCATTGGCAGCAATAAAAAGGCCTTTGCCTGACCTACCAAGGCCTATGCAACTCATGACCACTCTCACCCATTTCCTTGGATACCAGCAGCTTTGAATCTGATTATTGCAAACTTACACAACTACTCTTGCACCAACTCACTGTATTAACATACCTTTCCTTGTTCGATCTGAAGAACTTTGAACAACTGAACCTCCCACCACAATCCAGATCTGTAGACTGCCAAGAAAGAGACTTACTTTCTGATGTCTTCCTGTGTCTTATTTTCCCCAGCCTCTAATCCCTTTCTATTTTTTACTACCTGGAATATATCCACACTTGTTACTAAATTTATGCACATAATATCATTTAAATCATTTCCCTAAAATATTTTCAACTTATCATTAGATATGTACCTTCCAGAGTGTCCTGACACCCCTATGTATCCTCTCACCACCCTAGCTTTTGGACCCTAACTATCCCTCTACATACTTAATCTTCACACCAAATGTGGACACTCAGGGACGCTCGTGCAAATATACTGCTTTGAACTTTCCAAAACCTGAATAAATGACAGAAATATGTAGGATTTGAAACTCTCCAGGACACAAGTGTCTTCCTGTTAATTGTACAAGAGACAGCACTCATAACTTCTGCTTCACAGTTTTAATCTTAGCGTCTCAAATACAAACACCAATCCATATCTTTACGTCCCTTATGAAGTACAAAACTGTAAAGTTGATATTCTTCCAAGTAACCTTGGAGGTTCTCATGAAAGTAGATATGGGAACCCCCACTCTGTATGTAACCCTTCATTAGGTAACACTTCTTTTCAAACAAGGATTAAAGTCTCAAAGATGTATATCATCTCAAGGCAGGGCTCGACCATATCTGTTCCATAGCTCAGGTTCCAAAGCAAGATGTCAGTATTCTATAGGTCAACCATAGGGCTATATGTGCACTTCTAAAAGAACAGTGCTACTTCTTTATCAGGGTGTGAGCTCTGGTAGAGATGCAGAACAAGGATAAGGAATACAAATACTTTATTTCCTTTTAGGTGAGTGAAATCACATGGACACCATAAAGTATCCAACATTTTGAGACACTCCTTTCTAGGACAAAAGCAATTCCCAAGTAGGAAGTACCATTTGAGGTCCCAATAAGAGTGAATTGAGTGAAAAGCCTCGTGATCATCTTGTCTTGAAACCAGTCCCATTTCTTCTGTGCCGAGGCTGTCAACTGATGAATGATGTCCCCAGGATGCTTGGCTCCCACCAAATCTGAGTCCGCAGAACACATTGTGATTGTGATGGTATATGACAAGACCATGGCCTTTCTTTTGGATTCAGTTGCAATTGACAAATTGACTATCAGGGAACAGCTACGGGAGTTTCCTTCCTTTGAAATTACAAAAGGATAACCCATTACACTCCTCCTCTTCCAGGCCCTTAGCCAAATGTAGTCGTTTGTTGTCTTATGCTCCTGTCCCTATTGCTTACCAAGAAGGGACTTACTCAAAAAACTTGGATGCTTTCAATTAGTCCTCTCATACTAGGCTGTACCTGAGTGTGACCTCCATTCTTTCCTCGACGTTAACTGAGACTCCGAGGGTAACACCACTGTCTGAGACATAAAGTTGTCCAGAATTACTCAATATCACATTTAGTCTTACATCTGTCTCAGTAACCATTGTGAATATACTTTGATGGTCCATGACCAACCCTCCTTTTGGGGCTATGGATATCAACCTCATCATCTTTCATTTCCTTGTTTCTGTTAGTATCATTTCTGAGAACTCCCTAAATGTATGCCTATCCTTAGAGATTGGAATCCTAATGGTTCCTAGTAATTGTGAGCCCCTCCAACTAGTCCTCAACTCTGAGGATGCTCTTCTCAAATGCCCTCAGGTCACCATTTTACAGCCTTAAACTGCCTAGCTATCTTTACCATTCCCTCCACCTCAAGTTCTATGACATTTGCTTGACTCCTGACTCAAGTTTCTTGCAACAAGTAAACTTTAACCTCGACTGTCCCCACCCTGAGACTTTTAGAGTCCATTACTTAAAAAAAAAACAACTGTGCCAAAGTTCCTTTCCTCTTCATCAGAACACTTTTCCAAGACATAGAACCTCCTGTCCTTTTTGCTCCTACCACCAACCCATACAAGGCCTTCAGTTGAGTTTACTGTTCATTTGTTCCCATACACCCAGTGGTAGCCATCCCTTATTTCCTTCTTTCTCATCCTTCTGCCCCCACACCATCAAAAACTCACGTCACTCTCTTAATCTCAAGGGGTTTTCTTCACCATGGGCTTTTTACCTTTGCATCCTGCACAGCATCTGAATCAGGTCTTAGTTCTTGTAGTACATGGCTGGGATTAGCTCCAACCTGTAGCCTGTCTCTCTAAACAAACTGATGCTATAGATGAGAGCTGGCCCTTTATGTCTAATTACAGAGCACTCCTCTGCCGCACAGTGATCAAGCTGTGTTTCATTCATCTGTTTCTATCAGTCTTTTCCTCTATTTCCTCCTTTTGCCTCCAGTTTTTTCATATGAGACTTTTCTCCCTTACAAACTCTGGACATCTCTGCCCTCCAGTACCCTGACAATCTGCTCCCAGTCACAGACAACAACACTCTTCCTGTGACATGTGTACACCTCACAATTACTCCATGACAGTAGTAGATGAGAGAGTTCTGCAAGGCTTTCACCAGCACCAACCGCTCCCATTTCTGGGACCCTGGATAAGTTGATTGATGTTGGCATCCCCAAGTGGCTCCCTTGCTGGGTTCCCCTTGTTGAGTGCTATCATGAGTATCTCAACTGCTTCCATCGTCGGTGAGGGAAAGAGGCAAGTTTTCTCTTTCCTCAGACCACTCCTCAGCAGGCAGAGCTCACTGCACTCAACAGGGTTCTACCCTCAGCCTGGTACACTGCTGTCGTTGTCTATCATGACCCTCTATACACCTATAGCATCATTCATTCCATCTTCTAGATCTGAAGAGAAATCACATTTCCTTACACCAAAGACCATCACCATCATCAATGAGAGACAATATCCCCTCCCTTTTGAAGCATCCATAGTCCCTAAGCAGTGCTTTTTCACTATAAAGGACACAGGGACAGACAAAAACTTTGCCAAACTGGGGAACTGAATAGCCAACTCTGGGTTTTCCTATCATTTTAGGACCAGGTTGTTCTCCACTATCTCTTTCATTTGCACACATCACTTATCTTTTTGCCTCACCCCATCACACACAGGCAGAAATTCAAACAGAGCTTGAATTTTAGGAGCTCCTCTGGTTCCTCACCAAAAGACCCCAGCTTGCTATTCCTCAACTGCATCCCAGAGGAGATGGAGGATTGATGGCATCATCCTTTCATCCCATTGCCTTTCTTGACCTTCTCTTTCTACTCTCCCTCCCCTTCAAACACGGCTCCTTACTTGCATACCTCAACCAGACTGTCTTGCTCCCCACCAATCCTGTTGAGTCCTGTAACTCCTCCCTGTCCTCCTCATGTCGATACTGTGTTCACCTGTGCCTCCTGTCTGCTTGAGCTTTCTTGTCCCATAGCTTCTTGAGTTTCTTCAACAGGGAAACTGCATTTTACCCAGTAGAAAAGCCCTGAAATCGACTATGTTCATGGAATGGCCAGATTTGAGACTTCTTGAATCAAAATCAGGACACTGTGATAAATTTTAGAGATGTCTCACCTGTCTAAAATCAATCCCCTGAACGTCTCCTCAGAGGTCATACAAAGAGTATTTTACTTGTTTGTCCCTGTCTCCCCTGGTGGCCTTTACTATACAACTTACCCTCACCATGCTTGCTCCCAACCACTATATTAATTTCCACTCTCTCTTTAAAGATAAGATCTCTCCATGTAGTCCTGGTAGTCCTTGAACTCACTATATAGACGAGGCTGGCCATGAAGTAAGAGAGATCAACCTGCCTCTGCCTCTGAAATGCTGGAATTAATGGGGTGCTCCACCAAGACAAGTCAATCAATACACCTCTTTCTCTTCAGTCTTGGGAACTCCTTAGACCAACCAAACTGTCAACCATTAAGCAATTAGAGACCAAAACATGATCCATCAGCTTCCCAGGAAGTAGCCACTGTCCTGACTTTCCTTCTCCATATCCTTCCTTCCATCCCTACTCCTCTACTGTCCTTCTTAGACTCCATCTGCACCTGATATTGGATTCTTACCTACAATACCTCTGAAATCAAAAAAAATTGTAAAATCCTTGAACTTCAACTTAAACTTTGAGGAGTCCCCTCCAGGCTACCTTCCCACCCCTATGTATCACAGCCCTGGCCTTTGTACCCCCATCTCCCTTTGGCACACTCACTCATAACACCAAATGTGGACACTCAGGGAACCTCTTCCAAATACCCTGCTTTGACCTTTCTATGGCTTGAAATACACAACTGGAATCTTTTGGAACTGCAGCTCTCAGGCACACATACATCTTCCTGTTAGTTGTAAACCATTGTGAACTCTTATTATCCTCTACCTCACAATCTCACTCTTTCCTAATGACACACAAACCCCAGTCCATGTCTTTCCCTCCATTCTGAAATACAAAACTGTAAAGCTGGTCCAACTCCTAGTAATCTTGGGGTTTCTGAGGAAAGTGGTATGGGGACCTCTATCCTTTGTGTAACCCTTCACTAGGTAACACTTCTTTTCAAACAAGTATTGAATCCTCAAAGATGTATATCATCTCTTGGCAGTTCCTGACAAGCTCTGTTCTGCATCTCCTGTTCAAAAGCAGGATATCAGCATTCTGTATGGCAATCATAGGACTATATGTGCACTTCTAAAAGAACAGTGTTTCTTCTTTATCAGGGAGTGAGCTGTGGTAGACATTAAGCATAAAGGATAAGGAATACAACCACTTCCATTCTACTGGTCCCCAAGTCAGGATTGGCATCTTCATTGTCCTTGCTGTTTTCCTTTCCTGCCTTTTTCATTGTCATCATCCTGTGCTCCTCTGCCTCCCTTGCTTACTAACCTCTTCCAGAAGTTTTGGTTCACAGGACCACTTTAATTCCTTTCAGGTGAGTGAAATCACAAGGACCCCACAAAGCTGTCCAACTTTTTGAGACCCTTCTTTCTAGAATGAATTCTTTTTCCTAGTAGGAAGTACCATTTGAGTCCTCCACTGAGAGTGATTTGAGTGACAAGCCTTGTGATCATCTTGTCATGAAACCAGTCCCATTTCTTCTGTGATTGTATATGACAAGACCATGTCCTTTCTTTTGGCTTCAGTTGCAATTGACAGATTGTCTACCAGGGAGCAGCTACTGGAGTTTCCTTCCTTTTGAAATCACAAAAGAAGAACCTGAGATTCTACCCATTATACTCCTCTCTTCTTCCAGGCCCTTAACCATATGCAGTCGTTTCTTGTCTGATGCTCCTGTTTCTATTGCTTACCAATCAATGACTTACTCAATAAACTTAGATCCTTTCAAATAGTTGTCTCATATTATGTTGTACTTTATGGAGACCCCCATTCATTTTTTGACATTAACGGGGACTCTGAGTGTGACACCTCTCTCTTAGTCATAAAGTTGTCAGCAATTACCAAATACTATATTTCATCTCACATTTCTCTCATTAACCATTCTGAATATATTTTGATAGTCCAATAATTATCTGCCTCTTTTTGGGCTATATATTTCAACTCCGTCATCTTTCCTTTCCTTGTTTCTGGCAGTACCATTTCTGAGAACTCCCTCCAAAATACACGTATCCTTATAGTCTGGGAAACTTAAGGGTTCCTACTAATTTTGATTCTATCTAACTACTAGTCCTTAGACCTGAGACCCTTTTTTAATATACCCCCCCTTATCACCACTTCACATTCTTGGATCTCCATTTTCCCTACTTCACCTTTTCCTTCCAACTCAAATCCTTTAACATTTTTTATGACTCCTGACTCAAATTTCTTCCATCTACTTATCTTGACTCTCCTCCTTCCAGGGATTCTTAGAGTTAACTATTTTGAACAAACTTTTCCAAAACTTTTCTTTTCCCCACCAGCACCCATCTTCAAGACATAGAAGATTTGCTCCTCTACTTTCTCCTCCTACCCCTCATATAGGGCCTTTAGATAGGTTTACTCTTCAGTTGTTCCCATACACCCAGTGGTCCCCATCCCTTATTCCATCATTTCTTTCCCTCTTCCCTCATATCTTCAAAAACTTACTTCACTCTCTTAATTTCAAGAGGGCTTTCTTCACTATGTGCTTTTCACCTTTGCCTCCTGCACAACATCTGTAGCCAGGTATTAGTTCTTTTATTGAACAGCTGTAAGTAGCTCCAACTTGTAGGCTATTTCTCTAAACAAGGTCATGTTATGTATCTGAATTGGTGTCTTATGTCTCTACAGACAACTGCTATTCATCATAGCCTTCAATCTATCTTTCATCAATCTGTTTTTCCTGCCCTATCCTCTATTTCCTCTTTTGTCCTCCAGTCTTTCCACATCAGATTTCTCTCCCCTACTCTCTCTGTACTGCTCTGCCCTCTAGTATTCCTGCCACTATGCTCCCAGACACAGACAACACCCTTCTTGTGACCTCTGCATACCTCACAATTACTCCATGACAGTAGATGAAACCCTTAATGTTTTTCCACTGTGCAATACCTCTCTTGTTTCTGGACCCTGGATAAGTTGAATGATAGTAGAAGCCTCAAGGGTCCCTCTTGTATATGTGTGAAGTCCTTCTGTACATGTGTTGCTTTTATTAGTTAATGAATAAAGAAGCTGCTTTCAGTGATTATATATATATATATATATATATATATATATATATATATATAGAGAGAGAGAGAGAGAGAGAGAGAAGGCAGCATCAGTCAGAAGCCATTTATCTGCCATAGGAGACAGATAACCTGGAACCTTGTGGGTAAGCCACAGCTAAGTGGCAATACACAGATTAATGGAGATGGGTTAATTTAGAATATAAGTGCTAGCTAGCAATGTGCTTAAGCTATTGGCCCAACAATATTGCAAACAATATAGTTTCTGATTAATTATTTTTGGTCAGGGCAGTCAGGAATGAATGAGCAGCCTCCATCAATACTTGTTGAGTTGCAAGTGTTGAGTGTTATCATGTGAATCTCAACTGGTTCCATTATCAGTGAGTAGTGGAGGCAAGCTTGCTTCTTCCTAAGACCACTCCTCAACAGGCAGAGCTCACTGCTTTTCCCAGGGTCCGATACCTGCCACACCAACTCCAGTGTTGTCTGTGGGACATGACATATGTCAATATGCCAGATGGAGCTACATGTCCTATGGGACTAAGCTTCCTGGAGGTCAATGGCAGATGGCCTGGTATTAGCCACAGCTGAGGCATAGATGGGTTTCTCAATTAGCTGGCTATGTGGGATATGGGCTTTGCACAATCTCTTTTATTCTATATATCTACAAGACAAGGATTATCTCTTCAGGAACAACTCTGGGATAAGGAAGCACAGTATGGGAATGTATAAGACTACAGAAGAACCCTTGTCATACATGGGGTGTATGATTAGCAAGGGAATATATGAGTTAAATTTGATGGACAAAGAGTGTTATATTATACTTTGAACTTTATGGATAGGCTTGCTATATCCCAATCCCATGGTGTCTTCTGCATAAGAAGGTACAAAAAAGTGTATTTCAGCAGGTGCAGAGAACTGATTAGGCATATTTGGTCACTAGATGAGATAAAAAAAGGGTTAGAAAGAGGAAGGGCCATGATAGTGATAGAGACAAAAACTTTCTATTCTTAGATAAGATGAAACCATTTGTCTAAGATTTACATTCCCAGGGACAAGCGTTCCTCTTCGAAGGATGTTTTATGTCTAACACCTGTTTCTGATAATATGCTTTTCTTAAAAAAATGCTGATGTGACTAAACAAGGCTTTCATACTGTGCCAACTGATGATACATGACCTTCTAATGTGTTCTTTGTTTGAATACTACATAATGAAAACATGAATTCAGTAAAATTGCAGCAGATTCCAAACACTCTCTGTCTGTCATTTGCCGACATCGTGCCTTCCTGAGTACCAAGACCCTGCTTCTCCCATGATCTGAGTGGCTCCACTGAGCCACTCCATGGCACCTATCTTCAGCCTGAAGCATTGCCGTCATTGTCTGTCATGACTCTCATTTCACCTATAGTATCATTCATTTCATCTCCTTTTGGATTTGGAGAGAGTCACATTTTTTTTTATACCAAGGCCATCACCATCATCAATAAGAGTTTTTTCCTACTCTTTGAAGCATCCATATTATCCCTAAATGATGCTATTATCTACTACACGGAGGTCATCAGATGGACAAAGGCTTTTTCAACTTGGGGAATTAAGTGACCCATATCTGGGTTGCCCTAGCAGTTTAGGTCTAGGATATTCTCTGCTATCTCTTTCCTCAATTCTCTCCTCACCTTATACTATCACACAGACAGAAAATTAACCAGAGCTTGAATTTCAGGAGCCCTTCTGATACCTCACCCAAACACCCAGCTCGGTATGCTTCATCTGCATCCTGAAAGACAAGCAGGGTTAATGGCTTTATCTGTGATCCCCTTCCCAGTCTATCCTGCTCTTTCTATTCTTTCTCCCCTCAGATTGGGGTGCTTACTTGCATACCTTAACCAGACTTTCCCCTAAGTCCCATAACTCCTCCCGGTTCTCCTCATATTGGTACTATGTTCACCTATCCCTGGTGACAAATCTGGCTTTTCTGTCCCATATGTGCTTGGCTTTCATCAACAGCAGAACTGCACTATACCTGGTAGAAGCATCCTGAAATCAATTATGTGCATGGAATGGCCGGAATTGAGGCAAAGACTTTTGTAGTCAAGGCCATTATGATTAATTTCCAAAGATGTCTTACTTGCCTACAGCGCCCTTATTTTTTTTTTTTTATAATGCCATCTCAAAGACCCTTTTCCTGGACTGGCAAGTCATCCTTGGTGCTGTTAGTCCTCTTTCTACAACTGCACCCTTACTATGCTTGTTTCTTTCCTCTATATTAATCTCAACCCTCTCTTAAAAGATAGTGTGTCTCCATGTAGTCATGGCTGTCCTAAAACTATGTAAACCAGGCTGCCCCTGAACTCTGACTCCCTGACTCTGCTTCCAGAATGTTGTATTTAAAGGTGTGTTAGACACCAATCAAGTCCAATCAACATAGTTTTTTCTCTTCAGTCTGATGAACTCCGTAGACCAACAAAATTGTCACCCTTTCAAGCAATTAGCAACCAAAACCTGACCTCTCAGCTTCCAAGGAAGAGCTCATTGTCCTGCCTTTCCTTCCCCAATCTGATTTTTCCCACCCCTAATCCTCCTCTGTCCATCTCCAACTCAGTCTCCACTTGATATTTGATTATTATCTACAATTTCTATGGAAACTTAAAATTCTAAAATCTAATACCTTCAAATTTACCTTGGAGGTGTTCTCTCTGAGCTATCCCTCCTAACCCTATGTATCCTGTCACAGCCCTAGCCTTTGTTCCCTCCATCTCACGCTGACACACTCACTCTTAACACCAAATGTAGACACGAAAGGAAGCTCTTCCAGAAATTCTGGACTTTTTTTGAACTTCCCACTTCCTGGCATACACCACTGGAAACTTTTGGATTTGCAGATCCCAAATTTGCCTGTATTTTCCTGTTAATTGCACAAGGGTATCCAATCCTACTATCCAGTGCTTCACAATATCACTCCACTTTTCCCTCATTACACGTAAACCTCAATCCATATCTTGACCTCTGTTAGCACCTGCTGGACTTACTCCAAGTAATCTTGGGGGTTCTGATGAACGTGGGTATGGGGACCTCCAACCTGTGAGTAACCCTTCACCAGTTAGCACTTCTTTTCAAACAAGTATTAGAGTCTCAAAGATTTTTTTACAACATTTCCTGGCAGTTCAAGATCAGATCCGGTCCCTAGCTGCTGCTCCCATGAAAATATGTCAGTATCCCTGAGGTCACCCATAGGGCTATATGTGTACTTCTGAAAGAACAGTGATACTTCTTTATCAGGAAGTCAGCTCTGGTAAAGATGAAGCACAAAGAATAAGGAATAGAGCCACTGCCTTTCTACAGGTCCCCAACTCAGGGTTAGCATCTTCATTGTCCTGGATATTTCCCTTTGCTTCCTCTTTCATTGTCATGATCCTGTGGCTTCTCTGCCTCCCTTGCTTACTAACCTTTTTCAGAAGCTTTGATTTTCAGGATCACTTTAATTTCTTCTAGTAGAATGAACTCAAAAGGACACCTCCAAGTTCTTTTCCTCTTTCAGACCCTTCTTTGTAGGACTAAGTTCCTCCCCAGCAGGAAGTACTTTTAACTTCTTGACTTCCCTGCCTTCCCACTGAGCCTGAATTCAGTGACAAGAATCATGATCAGGTTACACTAAAATTGGCATAATGGTTATGGGAGTACCTAGTTGCTTTTGATTAAATATGAGATTTGACCTTGGAGAGATTTCCTGTTTGACCTTGTACATCTTGTCAAAAGCTCATTGCTACAGAGACCATAGACCATGTGTGAGTATCTGACATTGTTAAATGATAACACTATCAATCTTTTTCTAGACTCATGTTTATATTCATCAATTTGTTTTGCCATCAAGTTTAGTCAGTTAAGCTTTTTTTTTTTTAAAAAAAAAACATATATTTTTTGAGAAGGTTCCATGTATAATCAACTGTGAACGAAGCATGAGTGATCATCTGTGGATGAATCATGTTTTTCAATCTCTGCCAATTATGGCTCAAGGAACATCTTGGAAGACTGGAAAATAGGGTAAGAGCTAGGAGACGAGGAGAGCTGTGAAAAGCTGAGCTCTGGACATGACATGGCTACCACACACATCTACATCAGCTCACACCAGTTGTGCCCACCTGCACAAGATCAAGCCAGTTAAAAACTCCATCCTGTTTGGAACTGGATTATAAAATATCTTGAGATAGATTCAGTTGAGTTGAACCTACCTGGTGAGATTTGACCTTCCTGTATGGTTCATTGTATGTTTGTCTTGAAAATTCCCTTTTCTCTTCTTGATTTGTTTGTGTAGCTTTGGTTAGCTTGGAATTCACAGAGATCTTCCTGCCTCTGCCTCCTGAGTGCCGGGATTAAAGGTGTATGCCACCACTCTGGGGCTCTTTTTAAAAAATTATTTCTATTTTATGTATATGGATGTTTTGCCTGCAAGTATATCTGGGCACCTTGTGTGTGCCTTGCTGAGGAGGCCAGAAGAGGACATTGGATCCTCTGGAACTGAAGTTAAAAGACTGTTGTGAGTAGCCTTGCGGGTGCTGGAAAATGAACCTGGGTTCTCTTTAAGAACATCAAACACATTGAGCAATCTCTCTCTTTGCCACCTCATTATCCTTTGGAATAACTTTCTACCCTTTTGATATTCTTGCCTCTCTTGACTTCGAGACTAAATTTTGCTCTTCTCATGCTTTCTCAGAGATTCCACATGCATTCTTTCCTTCTCTTATTTTTCTTTTCCACCTGATCATGTATTTTCAAGTCGCATGTCTTGTCTTAAGACTTCCTCATTTTGTTTCCTGTTTGATCTGTTTTACATTTTCTATCATGTTTTAAACTTTGCCTTGTATAAATTTCAGCAGTTCAGGAACCTTTGTAGGCTGCATGTGGTGGTGTGCTTCACATCTATTCTCCCAGCACTAAGGAGGCAGAAGTCAGTAGATTTTGAGCAATTTCTCAGCCTGTGTATAAACAACAACAACAAAATCAATAAAAAGTTTGTTGTTGTCCTTGATTAAAAAATAACTCAGTTTAAATTATTCCATTATTCTATTGGGTTATTTGTTCTCCTAAAGTCCATTGAGTTTCTCTAAATTACCTGTCTTGAAGTTTTGGTATGTAGATTTTCAGGCCTGAGTTATTATGTAGTAATTTCTAGGGTCTTATTTTTGTTCGGGAAGTGGAGTACTTGTTCCTGGAAAGTCCCTGGTGCTTGTTGGTGTATCACAGTATCTTCAATGAAGGGTTAGGCACCTTGTAAAACTTTTCACTGTCTGATTTTGTCAATTCAGAAATTGTAGGCTGCTTTTTGAGTCTATGGTCATTTCTGCTACTTAAGCACTAGATGGCACCCCAAGCCTGGTTTATCCTAAGTCTGTGAATTGTGTCTTGCTAAGAACAAACCGAGAGTGCCTAAGAGTGATAGTCTATCCTTGACAGCTTACCCTTGGAGCCACAATGAACACTGATACCTCTTCTCTGGCAACTGGCCCAGGGTCAGTCACTGTTAAAGATTTCTGCTTACTCCTCGGCTTCTTCTTGGAGAACTAGTCCTATGCGCCTATGCAGTGACTTGGCACTCACTTTTACTTCTTTGTGTTTGGTTTGTGGTTATATATCAAGGAAGTCAGTCTCGCCAAAAAGTAGGTCCCTTCCCAGTGCCAGGCATGCCTCAAGGTTCCATCTATAAAGTTTGGTCTGGGAGATAGCGACATTTTGGCCCTGTCATATAACAGGTCTCAGTGTTTTGGTTCAGGCACTGAGCTCTAAGAAATAGTTTTATCCTCGCATTCCTTCTCTGCACCTCAGTTGGTGGGATGCTCTTGCTGCTCTTCTGTCAAAGGTTGAGAGTGGGCTGGTGCACGCGATCCCTTAGTTACTATGCTAGGGAGGGGCCAGATGCTCAGTTTGAGGCTATAGGCCCGAGACCAGGGGTCATGGGACCCTGATTGGCATTGGGTTTCAAGTCTACAGTCTGGATTTAATTCTCTTTCCCAAGTGGCAGGTGTCTTCTGCTCAACTGCTTGGAGGGAGGGGGCACCACAGGCAACTCTTTTCTTTTTGCTTCCTTCACTGTTTCTTTTATGGACCAGCAACATTGGGACTTTCCCTGACCTCCTGGGAACCTGTGCACACTGTTTAAATTGGTGTCTGCAGAGGAGATGATCACTGGACCATCTCACTCATTTGCCATCTTTCTGACAATCCTGTAATGCATTTCCCTGCTTCATTTGAATACTTTCAAATGTTAATTTATTTTATTATCACTTAATAATTATAAATATATGCATATATATGGGTATAGTGTGATATTTTAACACATGTATGCAGTATGCACTGATAAAACCATGTTACTATCTATATGACACACTTTGAGCCTCCTTATTGGTCTGACTTTTTAATACTTTCAGCATTTGAGCCTCTCTTATAATTCTTCATAACATTCTATTATTTAGTTCACTATGCTGTGTATCACTATGAACCATTACTTCTGTCTGCCTTCCAATACCCCTTAACCAACCTCTAGCCTTCCTTCTTCTCCTCTTCCTAATCCCCAGTGCTCTACAATCTGACTTCTTCAGGTTTTTGTACATGAACAACATATTTCTCTTTGTGTTTCTGGTTTATTTCAATTAATAGTCTGTCCTTCTGTTCTGACATTTTTGCTACAAATGGCAGGATTTTGTTGTTTCTTTATGGCTGAGTAATGTTCAATAATATACTTATTTTCAGCAACAATTTCTTAAATAATTTACATTTACTATAGATAGTGCTGAAATACTGTTTAATAATTTTTCTTCTCCATTGTCTAATGTATCGTAAGGGTTTGAGAAATCAAGTGGAATGTATGTAGAACTGGATTTGTTCTAATTTTCTTACGGACCAACAGTTATTTGTTTAGTGGAAACAAAATGCTACCTGTTACATGATGGCAGTCACAATGCATATAGAGAAGCAAGACTGAGCCCATGTCTATCAAAATTTACTGGAAGTTTTATATTATTATTAATATTGCTAACCAGTACCCGACATAAGGATATGTCATAGAATATGACAAAATTGTCAGTGGTAGGTAACTTCATATTGAATTTAAGTACTGTTTTAAAGCATTAATAAAGCCAATGAAATATGAGATAGCATTTAAACATTTTCAGTGAGTGTGGTGGCTTGAAAGAAAATGCCCCTCAAAATGCATGGCACTATTAGGACGTGTGACCTTCTTGGAGTAGGTGTGGCCTTGTTGGAGGAAGTGTGTCACTGTGAAGCTGGGCTTTGAGATCTCATATATGCTTTAGCCACTCCCAGTCTCGTTTCACTTCCAGTTGCCTTTGATCAAGATGCATTGACTCTTAGCTTCTTCTTCAACACCATGTCCTCTTGTATCCTGCCTCATCTCACGATGATAATGGAATGAACCTCTGAACTGTAAGCCACAACCACAATTAAATTTTTGCTTTATAAGTGTTGCTGTGGTCATGCTGTCTCTTCACAGCAATACTAAGACAGTGAGCATAGTAAGTCTCTTGACAGATTTTGAGAAAAACTCCCAGAGTGTGGACTGTAGGAACTGACATGAGATGCTTCATGTGTAACTACCAATGAATATGATACCATCTATTGTAAGAGGAAACGATTATAATATGCTGTGCACATGTGCATATAGACTATTGTGTATGTATACAATGTTATAATAATCTGTGTACATGTGGATATAGATAATTGTGTATGTATATAATGCTTGACAATACCAATGAGAGGGATGTATTTCAAGGAGCTTACAGTGGTATAGAATAGTTCTCCATGTCATTTCAATTTTCTCTAATTTCCTATTACAGCAAAGAGCTATAAAGTACTATTTCCCCACTTTGAAAGCATGATGGCTAATCTTGGTTGTCAACCTGACTACATGAAGACTCAACTAAATTCACACTTCTGGGCACTCCTGTGAGTGATTTTCTTAATTATATTATTTGAAGCAGAAAGACCCACCGTAAATTGGGGCCACACCTTCTGGCGGTAGCTCATATCAAAGGACACAGAAGAAGGAAGCATTGCTTTTTGCCTGCTTTCCCCCACTCTTCCTGGCAAGTTCTTCTTTCCTGTTGCTATGTCCAGTATTAAATCCAACTTCTTCAGGATTCTAATGTAGTCTGAAAACCTGCATTTCTCTAGGAATCCTCCAGGCTCCAGCTCCTCACTGGGACTGCGAAGACATCCAGCCTCGTGAGTGAAACAGCTAGTGATTCTTGGCCTTTCTGTCATGAGACGGCCATTGATGGACTATTCCGAGGCTGTCTATACTGCCAGGCAGTCTAATGCATCCTCCATTAGTATATGTGTTCACTCTGTCAGTTCTGTTCTTTAGAAAACTCCAGCTAGTACTCAAACTCTTTATCAGGGTAGAAACCAATTGCTGAATACATTATTTTGAATAAAAGAGAGCACAAAAGATTGGTAGATACTTTTTATTTATTCGTATGGATATTTAACTGGACATGTAGAATTGATTTTTATCATTTTCTTACAAACAAAATTCCAAAACACTGCTGTTATCTCATGGCCTCAAAATTTTTGGAAAAGATTGACTTGAAAATTTAAGGCAGGAAATAGTTCAACAAAAGTTCTTAGTTTTGCACAACAATGTATAGTTTTGTTTACAAAATGATGGAATTTCCTTAAGAATTTTCTTCTACTGCCACATTAAAAGTTCTTAAATTCTAAACAGGATTTTTTTTATCTGTTACTAGTTTCTACCAATAATCTTTATTTTTAAGTATGAGTGAAGATGTATCTAAGATTTTCTAAATTTGATGTAGTGTGCTTTCCTAATTCCTAAAAGAACAGACTAGTTGATCAGGAAGTACTGAATTGCAACAGCACACAAAATGGCAATAAGTGCAAATCCTATCAGAAGGGTTAAAACAAAGGTGTCATCACTCATTTCCGTCTTGTACTTCTCATTGTCATTGTGGTTCCCTCTTCCTTTCCCTCCACTCCCTTTGCCATGCCCAGACTGATGCTTATAAGTTGACAAAAGTGAGCTGGAGCTATATGGCCCCCAGAGCTCTTGTATGCCATCAGAATTTTCATATTGGCGTCCGGCACAGACCTTGAAGTGATATCTTGAATTTGCAAGATAGTTGGAAAAGGAAAAGGTGGTATTCGGTCCTTTGTAAATCTAAAGGAAAAGGGATCAAATGAAAATTATAGTTTCTTTCTAATTAAAAGTATGTTGTGCATTTTTCAACAGAAAAACAACAAAAATTCATTAGTTTAATGAACATGTTCACAGCATAAGTAAAATTTTACTCAGTGTTTTGGTGTAAGAGGTTCTTCTGTTTATGTGTTGCTTTCATTGGTTAATGAATAAAGAAACTGCTTTGGGCCTGATAGGGCAGAACTTAGGTAGGCAGAGAAGGCAGAACTGAATGCTGGGAAGAAGGGCAGTGTGCGAAACTCCATGGATCTTCTGCGTGCGATGCATGCTGGTTAGAATCTTTCCGGTAAGCCACAGTAATGTGCAATACACATATTAATGGAAATAGGTTAAACTAATATGTAATAGTTCGCTAAAAAGACTTTAGAGCTGATGGCCAAGCAGTGTTTTAATGACTATAGTTTCTGTGTGGTTATTCCTGGTGTAAGCTAGCTGGGCAGCCGGGACAAACAAATGGCCCCTCTCTGCTTGTAACAATTGGCGCCTTCAACGTGGTCAACTAACTCCACGTATTTCCAAGTATTGTTTATAAATGTTCTTTTACATTTAAAGGGAGATATGATATAGAGATGAATAATTTGCATTGGTATAGATCTTGCTTTATTGATACAAATTTAAGGTCAATTTTGTTTATATGTATTTCTGATCTTGATTAAGGTATTGTGATTGTGTAGCTCATTTAAAAATGTAATATATAATTAAGAAATATAGGTTAATAGATAATCATCTATAACAGTCAAGCTTGTAGTCATGTTAGTTAGATTTTCTAGATGTGCATAGATATATTCCATATGGATAGGCATTCTTCATATCTTTCAAAGACTACAGAAAATGGCATTTAAAATGTTTTAATAACTTAGAACTTTTCATGACAATGAGACACATCTGCTCCTGGCAGCACCAGCTACTTCAAAAGGAAGATGGAGATCAAAGAAGCTCCTTATGGAGTTTGGTAGCCATTTGGGCAAGAAACTGCTCTTGCCTGGACTGCTTCACTGGGCATGCAGTACCCAGAGAGAGAGGACTGCTGAACTTGCCTAAAGGAGAGATGGTCCCTCAGGCTTCCTGCTTCATGAAAGAGTCTGTGAGACATTCTGCAGGACACAGAAGAAAGTAACTGAAAACTGCCAATATAGGCAGAACTGTCTTTGAAATTTTCTAATTCACGTAAAAGTCTGCTGGATACTATGGGCCAGTAGGCTGAAGATAGATTCCCCAATGTTATAGAAAAACTTTGGGTGACTGTACAGGCAGTGAGATTTCTCTGTCAATTCTAGAGTCTTGGAAGTTGCTTTCAATGCACTTTCTTTTTACTTAGGTAATATTATATCTTTCTAGAGTCTTTGATGGAGTTAAAGAATTTATAGTTATAATTCTCCTTAGTTATGATAAAAGATAAAGTAGATATAAGTATTATAACTGTAATTCTTATTTGATACCTCTTTTGTTATATGTAATTTTACTATGTTAAAGTTAAAGCCCTTTTTTTTTGTTTAAACAGAAAAGGGGAAATGGTGTAGGAGGGTCTTCTGTTCATGTGTTACTTTCATTAGTTAATGAATAAAAAACTGCTTTTGACCTGATAGGGCAGAACTTAGGTAGGCGGAGAAGACAGAACTGAATGCTGGAAAGAAGGGCTGAATGAGAGATGCCATGGATCTTCTTTGTGAGACGGACACTAGCTAGAAGCTTGCTGGTAAGCCACAGTCATGTGGTGATACACAGATTAATGGAAATGCGTTAAACTAATATGTAAGAGTTAGCTAATAATAAGTTAGAACTAATGGTCAAGCGGTGTTTTAATGAATACAGTTTCTTTCTTTTTTTTTTTTTTTGGTTTTTTGAGACAGGGTTTCTCTGTGGCTTTGGAGCCTGTCCTGGAACTAGCTCTGTAGACCAGGCTGGTCTCCAACTCACAGAGATCTGCCTGCTTCTGCCTCCTGAGTGCTGGGATTAAAGGCGTGCACCACCATTGCCAGGCATGAATACAGTTTCTATGTGGTTATTTCGGGTGTAAGCTAGCTGGGTGGCCAGGAGAAACAAAGGGCTACTCTCTTCTTGTAACAGTGTTTCTAATGTTCTGAGGGGTTCAGTATTTATTAGATAATTATGTTCAATAAAGCATAAGAAAACCCTACAACTGTTGAGATTTAATTATTTTATGTATGTACTTGAATCATGGATTGTGGTCAGTGGAATCAAGAAATAATAAACAATTCAGTGGTGGTAAGCTAATTAAATGAATAAGCTAGATTATGTACATTAATGTTACAGATGAGATGATACTTTGGAATGAGATTTAAATACTTTAAACACCTTTAAAAATAACATGCTACCCTTCAAAAGCTCTAACTACAGATGGACATAGAACTACAATTGCTTTCAAGACAGGGTTCTCTGTGTAGCCCTTGTTGTCCTGGAACATGATTTGGAGACCAGACCGACCTAGAACTCACAGATCTGCCTGTTTCTGCCTCCCAAGTGCTGGTAATAAAGATGCACACTCCCACCAGCATACTACTAACAAAACAAAACAAGACCTCATAGATCCCAGGATACCCTCAGACTTGCTATGTAACCAAAGAGTACCTTCATCCTCCTGTGTTTACCTGCCAAGTGCTGAGGCTAACATCAGGGGCTATCGTGCCTGGCAGAATATTAAAGACTAAATGTGAAAGAATATACCTGTTCAGCTTTCTTTCCAGTGACGACTTGAAGACAGTAAACAATGGGATCACCTTTAATTGGCTCCAAGGAGTCCCATTTGATCTCACAACTGTTGCTTTTCAGTGGATGTAATTTAGGGGCTGGGAAAGGAAAATTACATTTTAGAAATTTCTAGTTTTTTCTACATGATGCTGAATACATCAAAATGACTCGAACCACACAATCATTACAAGCACATGTAGACCTAATATGAGAAATAGGTAACCATATTTAAAAAGGTACTTTTGTATTTTGAGAGATGCTTTCCCTAAGTAGCTGTGACTGGCCTAGAACTTGCTACAAAGATCAGACTAGCCTTGTGCTGGCATTAAAGGTATACATTACCACACCAAACAGAACAATACTTATTATTGAATTTACTTTTGTTATACCATCAGACATCATTATTGTAGCAAAACCTTGATGAAGTTGTCAACTAATAATGCATAGTTAGATTTTCTATTAATATTTTTATAAATTCAAATTTTGTTTTTTTTCCTTCTAGAATAATCTGCATTGTGTTTAGGTGGTATGTTTTACATTTAGAAATATTTTTATAAGGACAAGTAATTTTGTTTGAGGGGTGCAACAACTGTGTGAGGTCAGAAGGAGCACACTATTGATTTTATGTTGTTAGTATCTACATTTTAAGAAAATGGGGCTTAAACATATAGGGATATTAGTCGGGAAAAAGAAGAAAGCATTATTGTCATCTAGGCAGAATTAATTTAATTTGAATGTGTTTCGGTTAGCATTCCACTGGAGAAGAATGATTTCATATTAGTGATTGAACTTGGGAACTAGAGAGATGTCTCAGCAATTAACAGCATGGGCTGCTCTTCCAGAGGACACAGGTTTAATTCCCAGCACCTACATGGAAGCTCACAAATATCTGTTATTCCAATTCCAGGGGATCTGACACCCTCACACAAGCATACATGCGAGCAAAAACACCGATTCACATAAAATAAGAAAAAAAAACCAAATAATGATTGAATTCATATGGAAAGATAGAATCAACCAAACATTGCAACTGGGAGAGGGAAAAATAATCCTCAAACCTGGGACCTGCCAACTTGGGCTCATTGTTAGTGTGATACATAGCATTTTACTGTTTTGATTGCAACATGCCTCCAGACCTTAGGACAACTGACTCCATGACAGAAGAACAATTCAGGCTGTAAAACTCAGCATTACAACAGCACCACCTGCAAATACTAAAACAAAGCCCTAACCCTCCATAGTCAATAATTCTGGGAAAGTCTCTAAGTGTACTAACCATGTTTTTTTGGCTTCTGTAGTTCTGCTTCTGGCTAACTGTTCTTGTTAACCATATGCCATTCCAGACCATGTTTTCGTTTGTTTGTCTGTTTTTGCTTAAAAGCTCACCCTAAGACATCTCAGTGCTACAGTAACATCTGAAACATCTAGTGTAGTTTCAGAACTGCTAAGAAATTCTTGCTATTGGCTTAAACCCATCTTTGAGCAGACTTCTCTGGTGGACACCATACAGTACTGATAAAAAGTTTAAATTAATAGTTTTAGAATTAAAGTTGATATATTAATTTAGTTTTAGTCAGTATAGTTACACCCATCAATTGATGACTTTTTCATAAGAAAACATTTGAGAAAATATAATGTGTAGCAATGAATGGATATTACAATGTTGGCAGCACACCATTATGGAAACCAGGAGCCTGTGTTTTGCATGTGTATAGGGTATGGGTACCAGTTTGTGTTCTTGGTGCTCACAGAGACAGGGAATTGGATTCTTTGGAACTGGATTTACAGATGGTTGTAAACCACCAAATGGGTGTTGGAAACATAACCTGGGTCCTATGCAAGATCAACCAGTGTTCTTAATCTTTCAGGCCTCTTTTCAGCTCCATGGCTTACTCTTAAATTTGCAGTGCTAAAATTAGATGATGTCTAAGATATTTGAAAAATACTGATTTTCAGAGTCTTACTAATCCTTAAAAATGTATATTTTTCTGAGACAGAGCTTCTCTGTGCAACAGTTCTGGCTGTCCTGGAACTCAATTTGTAGACCAGGCTGGCCTTATACTCAAAGACCTGCATACCTCTGCCTCCCAAGTGCTGGAATAAAATTTTGTGTGTGCCACCACTACTAGGCCTGAAGTCTTGATAAATCTTTTCATTATTCCTTAATTACACAATTAAGCACTACATTTTTATTATTCTATTAGTGAATTTAAAAATTACTATGGCATTTTTAAGATTTAATTTAAATTTCAAATTATTTATTTATTTAATGTATATGGATGACATATACTTATGTCTGCACTATGTGTGCACCTGGTACCTGTGGAAACCAGATGAGAGCACTAGATCTTCAGGAAGTGTAGTTAGAGATGGTTGTAAGCTTCCATGAAGGCACTAGGAATTGAACCTGGGTTCTTTGGAAGAGCATTCAGTGCTACTACTCACTGAAGCATCTATCTAGCCTCAAGACTTAATTTAAGTTAAATATATTTTTTTCTGTTTTATGTGAGAGGGTGTCTCTGTGTAGGTCTGGATCCTGTCCTGAAATTTGCTCTGTAGACCAGTCTGGCCTCAAACTCACAGTGATCTGCTTGCTTCTGCCTCCTAGGGTGCTCAGATTATTGGCATGTGTCACTAGTGCAAGACTGTTTTTTAAATAATTTATTTACTATTATTTATTATTATTTTATAGGCATTTGTGTTTTGCCTACATGTATGTCCACATAAGTGAGCCAGATACCCAGGAATGCAGTTACAGACATTATGAGGTTCCATATAGGTGCTGGGAATTGAACCCAACTCCTCTCGAAGAGCAGTCAATGCTCTTAACATCTAAACTCTCTCTAGCCTCTTAATTTAATTTTTCAATTTTCAAAGAAAGTAAGAGACTTCCTTATGGCGTTTTCATACGTGTTGAGTTTGTTTAGGTTCCCCATCGGCTGTGCATCTCAGTTTCCTGCTCCATCTTACTACTTGTACTCCTCAACCTCCTGAATCCCCTTCTACTTTAATGTCATATGTGTTTCATGCCCTTTCTACCTCTTTCCTTAGAGTCTCCCCTAGTCTTATGATTTCTACTTTCCTCACCTCTATCCATACTGACTCTCACCTAAATACATTTATATAAAATTTAGAAGTCAGAATTCCCATGAGAGAGTGCATGTGGCATTTGTGCTTCTGAGCCTTGCTGCCTCTCTTGACTTAGCATTTTCTAATTACTGCTTATATGTGTGTGCTGAGGAAGCTCTAAGAAAATGTTCAGCATCTGCATGCATCATTTACCTTTAAGAGCACCAGGTGGGGTTTTTGTTGTAGTGAAAGTGTAGACATCAGACTGTGGTCCCTCACCAGCTTCATTACATGCCTGGATTTTAAACTTGTATTGTGTATATTCTCTCAATTTTTGCACTTTGTGAGTCAGATCAGGCCCATGGTAAATGACAGAAAATCTGAGAGGAAAAAGATAAAGATTAGGGAAGCAATGTTATAATCAACAGTTGAACCCAAGAAAGTCAAAACAAGCCAGAAAGGGAAAACAAAGAAAAAGGCAAAAAGAAATCAAGTCACAAGATCAATACTGTCAGGGTGGCAGGCTTTCTCTCTTTCTTCCAAAACTTCTTTTCTCTGGTACTTACATTGCACTAGGTAAAGGAAAAGTGGTTAGGAAGAAAGGAAAATACACAATTTATCCATGGACAAGGACTGAAAGTATTGGTGTTGTTGTTTTCATGTCGACTTCATTCACTGAAACTACAGATTTCAGTGTGTGTATGTGTGTGTGTGTAAGAGAGAGATAGAGAGAGAGACAGAGACAGAGAGAGATAGAGAATGGCTGGCAAGATACAGCAGTTCAAAGTGTTCTAATTACAATAGACTTTAAATGGTAAATAGGTTACCTGCCAGGTTGATCCTCCATTAGTAATTTGTAGCTCATAACTTTTTTAGCATGTGATTTTTTCCGTGATGCATTCCCCCATTTGAGTCTGAGACTCTGGTGTCCTTGGACCACACAATCAAGCTGTGGAGGCGCGGGTAGTATTGGTTTGGTTTTGCTTCTTATTGATGGGCTAAAAGGACTTAGTCCGTAATGATTAATAGCTTGAATTCTGATTCTAGTGGTAAAAATAAATTAAAATATATGAATTTATATTTAGTAGAGGAAATACTGTTCTTCATATAAGCCAACCTACTCTATCTCTATATAGAATGACTATTATACTGATTACAAGATAGGTTTCCAAGGTAGAACTAATATTGAAAACTATTGATGAGAGGCAGAAATGTTTCTTACTAATATGAAATTTCACCCATGAGGCAGAACTTTTTCAAAAGAAATCTGAAGTATATTAAATACACAAAAGCAGATCTGCTCAAAATTCTCAACATTCCACGTACCCAAAATAAGATATGAGTGACTTACCCGTATGTAGTGTTAGGCTGTAGGTTTTTCAGAACATACTCTGTTACTCTATCAACAGTCAGGATTTTTTTATCTCCATACTCGATGTTATATCCAGTGATGGGAGAGCCACGGCAGTCAGGCTCCTCCCATCGGATAGCTATGCAAGATGAGGACAGTTCGGCAGGAACTTTGTCTTCAACTTCTTGTAACATTGGGACTATGGCGGGTACAGTTCCCGGTGTAGTTACTTTTCCAGTTCCTCCAAACATTCCAACCCCAACTATATTGACAGCCTGAAAAACACATGCAACATTTGTTAGCAATTCATTTTAATGATTTTCTGTGCATGAACATTTTGTTGCATAAAGAAACAGTGCATCATAAACTCATATTCTAACAATTTGGTTCTACATTGGAGAAATACATGCTGAGACTTGCAGTCTCTGTCTTGAGGAAGGTAAAGAGTGCACACTATTGAAGAAAAGTCAGAAGTGTTATATGGACATTTTAGATAATTATCCTCCGACAAGACTCATCAACTATGACACTAAGATTTTCTCCATTCTTCATGCTTGGGTTTTTATCTCTGTTAAGTTCCCATCCAGTCAATCAGTTTCACTGATCTTGGGCAATAATATAATATATAATCTCAAACTTAACAATAATATATACATATGTCCTGTACCTACTTTCCTCTGGGGACAATATTTTCAATAACTACAGCTCAATACTATGGCCAAGAAATCACCATTGATAAAACACACTGATGTTACTTGGAACTGTGTGCACTTATTTGTGTGTGTGCTTAAGTTTTAGTCAGTCACGATGGTCCCTTCAATATAAAGAAGTTTTATCACAGGGTTCCATATGCTCCTCTTCCAGCCACAGTATTTTCCAACTCTGCCCAATTTCTAACTCCTCAAAACCACTAACTGCTCGCTATACATCATTACTACAAATTTCTGGTTTTCAGAATATTATATAAATATTATATAATGCAACATATAACTTTGATGCAGGCTCAGCTGGTAGTTACTGTAATAATTTGGAGAGCTTTCAGCTTTTATATATTAATAATTTGCTCATTTTTATTACTGAACAGTGTGTCACTGTATAGATGTATCATAGTTTACTTAACCATACATCCGTTGAAAGATATTGAGAAGATTTTAGTTTGACTCCTACAAATAAATGTAAGATGCTACCGTGCTCTTTATCTGGAAAGGCTATGATTCTCATCAGTGTCTTGTGAGTGATCAGTTTCCTTAGGAATCTGACAACACTTGGTGTTACCATTGATCTTTAACTTAGGCATTCTGAAAGGGACCTTTTAGTGACTTTTTTTTTTTAAAAAGGTTAACTATAGCTGTACAAATAGGTAATAAATCAAGAAGCTATATGAGTACTTATTGAATCTCTGTCTTTTGAAAATTCCAACTTAGAATGCAAAAAGGTACTTAAGTATTTAAAGGTCAAATTAGCATCGATGAATGGATATATACTGCACACAATCAATGTTGAGTCATTTGACTATAATACTGAGGATTGGGCAGAAGAAGCAATTTCCAAAGGTATGGAGAGACATCAAAATACCAAATGCTTTTATAGTGATAGAATAGGACATCTTAGAAGGGATTGTAGACAAGATGTTTCTATAAATGTTTCCACTTGGAATAACAAAAATAGAAGGTTTCAACCTCTGGATGATATAGAAGATGCGTCAAAGGTCACCATTGGACCAATTAATGTAGATCAACAGGAGACAAACAAGACAACCTGCTACCATTGAGAAACTCTGGGGAGGGGGCTCTTGCAGGCCCTCACATTAATTGTGGTCCAGCCATTCCCAGTCACTGTGGAGGACATGTCTTCCCAGAAAAACTAGAACAATTAAGTGCCTGTTGTAAAAAGCAAAACAAAACAAAACAAAAAACACATACTGCTCTGGATGGTAGAATAAACATAGAGGATGAATAAAAATTCTAATAGAAAAATCAGAAATGTATATTTTGACAGACTTCTATAAATGATCAAAGACCAAAGCTGAGAATACATATAAGTAATATTAAATTAAAGGATTACTGGGCACAGGTGAGGATGTGACTATTATTACTCCAGAATCTTGGTATCTGAATTGGCCTCTTCAGGAGGCAAATGTTCAATTCCTAAGAACTGGAACCCTATCTCAAGTAAAACAAAGCATGAGATGGGGTGAATGCATAGGGTCAGCAGGACAGAAGGAAGGCTGAGGCCATATTTATCTAACATAGCAGTGACTCTATGGGGTCATAATCTGTTGCAGCAATGTAATACCCAGATTAACATTCATGCAGTCTCAGATATGGGAGTACAATCCAATTCATGTTTCTGGGAAGGATATCATAAGGTACTATTAAAAAAAAAACTGTCAACAGCCATTTAGATTGTACAAAAACACAAAACAACTAGCAAACCTTCAGAGGTGCTAATAGCCCTTTAAAATGGTTAACTAAGGAACCAATATGGGTTAAACAATGGCCTTTGACAGAAGAGATGCTATAAGCTTTAGAACAGCTGGTACAGGGGCAACTAGATGTGCACCATATTGAAGAATCAACCAGCCCTTGGAATTTTCCTGTATTTGTTCTTGAAAAGAAATCTGGAAAATGAAGAATGGTGACATATCTAATAGCTGTCAATAAAGTTATTCAACCAATGGGCCCTCTACAATCTGGAATTCCTTTGCTTTCTCTGTTGCCTAAAGGATGGCCTTTTATAGCTATTGATTTAAAAGATTGTTTTTTCATTATACCGTTACAAGAAAACGATAGAGAAAAATTTGCCTTCACAGTGCCTACTTATAATAATTCTCAGCCTTCTAAGAGATTTCAATGGAGGGTCCTCACACAGGGAATGTTAAATAGTCTCACCCTGTGCCAATAGTTTGTAAGTCAGCCATTGGAAATAATACATAAGCAATTTCCTAAATTTATAGTTTACCATTACATGGATGGCATTTTGCTATCTGATTCAAATGTAGATAATTTAGAAAGAAAGTTTGAAGAGGTAAAGAAAGTTTTGCCTAATCGTGGATTACAAATTGCTCCTGAAAAAATACAAAGAGGAGATTCTATCAATTATTTAGGTTATAAAATAGGTTTATAGAAAATTAGGTTAGTTGAGATAGTGCACCATTTTACAACATTCTGACCATAACTTAAAATAAGAACTTCAGAAAAACCCAAGTGACTACTCAAAGACTATCTATAATTGTACCAAACAGTGATCTTTTTTTATATTTATTTATTTATTATGTATACAATATTATGTCTGTGTGTATGTCTGCAGGCCAGAAGAGGGCACCAGACCTCATTCCAGATGGTTGTGAGCCACCATGTGGTTGCCGGGCATTGAACTCAAGACCTTTGGAAGAGCAGGCAATGCTCTTAACCACTGAGCCATCTCTCCAGCCCCCCCCAAACAGTAATCTTGAAACTTATCCATCATTTTAGTTTTACAGGATCCCATAGTAATAGCATTACCTCCATGACAGCTGAAAATGATTCTAGAAGACAATGTTCCCCTCTTCCAAAAAAGTTTGTCCTCAGGGTTAGGGACATCTATTAGGGGTTGGTTATAAGTGATATAGGGTTGGGGGTTGAAATTAAGTAGGCTCAGGGATCTCTTTTGATAAAAGGGATTAGATAGGATAATAGGTAGATTAGTGTGAGCTTACTCACAATAATAATAATAGTGAATAGTAGTGAGAATACTTTTGAGCTATTATTTATAGATGATTTATATTGGTATAAATTCTTGCATATTGATAAAAATTCAAATTATATTTGTTATATTGAACATACTCTTATTTCTGTGTACAATATTTCTGTACCTATGCAGTTATTTTGTCATATTATATGAATGCATGTTTCTACCTCTTTTTAAGATATTTTGTATATTGATGCAATTTTAGGATACATTTATTATATTGCAATATATATTTCTACCTCTGATCAAGATACTTATACATTGTTTACATTTGGAGGTCATTGTTCTCATCTGCTGCACATTTGTTTAAAGATTGTTTAATATGAATCCTTAGTCTTTAAGCTATATAGGTATTAAGAATTATAGACCAATAGTCATCCATGTTTGTCATAGTTAGACTAACCAAGTTCTTTAAATGTGTAGAAATTGTATTCTGCATAGATAGGTAACCTTTAACTACTTCAAAGAATTGTAGAATATGACATTCAAATAACTTAGGATTCTGTTGACATGAGAGATGATTGCTTCTGGAAGTACTGATCTATTCCTGAGAGAATGTTGAATGCTGAATATACTCCACTTAGACCTTGTTTTCTTCTTAACAAACTGGCCTTTGGGCAAATAACTGACACTACCTCAACCATTGAAAAATGCAGTGTCCAGACTGAACAAATATGATACAGCAAAAAGACTGCCAAGCATTGCCAAAACAGGATAAGATGGTTTTTAAAATTTTCCTGCTTCTGAAAATGGTCTGTCAGTTGCTCTAGGCCATAGGCTAAGCTGGTTGCCCTAACATTGCAAATGAGACTTTGGGTGATTGCCCAAATAACCTGTTGTCACTGTCATTTCTAGCACCTTTTGGAAGTTGCTTGATTACACTTCCTGTTATTCAAGTAATATTATTTACCTTCTCAGATCTTTGATGAATGTGAAGACTAGATAGTCATAGTTACTTTCCTCTCATGAATTAGAAAAGCCATTTCTAATATAAGACTTAGACTCCTTTTGGAAAAGATTACTACTGAAAAATTCAACATATATTTCTTTCTTGATGTTGTTCATTCTGGTTGTAATTCCAATTTTTATACTTGATATTTGTTCTGATTGTATATAGTTTTGTATTAGCCTTAAAACTCTTTTATTTAGACAAAAGGGGAGGTGCTTTGGGAATTCCTTCAGCCAATAGCATTTAAGATACTAGCCAACTTTGGGTGTGGTCTTATGTACTATAAATGCAGACAAAAAAGCCTGCATGAGCCCTTTGGATGCTGGATTGGGTTTCAGTTCCTTCTGCATGCAGAGGACTGCAGATCACTATATTTATATGAGTTTACCACCTAATAAATAAGTATTTGTTATATTCCATTCTGAGAAAGTGTGGAGATCTTTTGTACTAAAACATCCTAGGATATACTTATCCAAGTGTCAGGCTCCATCAGGGTCTCAAAACAACCTTGGTAGTCTTCATGGTGTTAAGTAGGGGACCCTCATCATATGAGAAACCTTTCACCGGATAACCCATTTTTCTCTCTAAACAAGTATTAGAGAGCATCAGCAATGTCGGACACTGGCTTCTGACAATCCAAGACCAGATCTGTTACCTCGCTGTTGCTGTCAAGCAGAACTTCTGGGCCCTCCCTGTCTTCTATAGGACACCCATGGGGGATATATGTGCACTTTTGAATAAACAGTGTTATTTTTTTATCAGTAAGTCAGTTCAGGTAGAGATGGATCACAAGGTTGAAAGGCTACTGTACTGGAGAAATGGCTTGATGATTAAGAACACTTGTTGCTCTTACAGTGGTTCTGGGTTCAGTTTCCAGCATCCCCAGTGTGGCTCACAACCATCTGAAACTGTGTTCCACGGGATCTGATGCCTTCTAATCTGGCCTTTGTGGGTGCCAGGCATCTTTTTATTAAAAAAAAATTATTTATTTATTATGTATACAATATTCTGTCTGTATGCCTGCAGGCCAGAAGAGGGCACCAGACCTCATTACAGATGGTTGTGAGCCACCATGTTGTTGCTGGGAATTGAACTCAGGACCTTTGGAAGAGCAGGCAATGCTCTTAACCTCTGAGCCATCTCTCCAGCCCCTGGTGCCAGGCATCTTTATAAAATTAAATTAAAATTAAAAAGGATACAGTCATTGTTCTTCAGGGGTCTTACATCTCATGATTAACCCTTTCGCATACTTAATTGCTTCTTTTGGCTGCTCTTTTGGTTGCTCCTGCTATCATGATCATTCTGGGATTGCTCTTTCTTCCATGATTTGCTAACCTTTTCCAGATGTTTTCGGCTGACAGGATCACCTCTATTTTCCTAGCACAGTCAACTCACAAGAAGGCCTTAACGTTGTCCTCCTCCTCTAGACCCTTCATTCCTAGGACTGTTGCCCCTCCTTAACAGGAGGTATCATTAGAGACATCCTCGCAAAGCATAGTTCCTGAATTGAGAGAACAGAAGCACAGCCATCTTGTCTTGAAGGCAGCTCCATTCTGGCCTGAATAGTATCCCTTTCCATGAATCTAACAGTTTCAGTTTGCTGAAGACAGATTTTAATTGAATATATCATTCCTGTAATGCTAGTTAAATCAGTAACATCATCTCATCTAACCCACAAGACCATTCTGATCATTCAGGAAAATTCCCAGAATCCCCAGTGAGGCTTTCCCAAGCCCTAGCGCTATAAGAACCCTAGCCAGTAAATGAAGCTCATTGCCTTACTGTATTGATTTCTGATAAGCACCTGTCCCAAGTTTTTCTCAAAGTCAACCTATCTTTGAACTGGGGAAGCACAGGCTGTGGGATTTCTGAGTTCGAGGCCAGCCTGTTTTCCAATGAGAATACCAGGACAACCCGGGCTACACAAAGAATCAACCACTCTGGAAAGCAGTGTGGCGGTTTCTCAGAAAATTCGGGATCAACCTACCCCTGGACCCAGCAATACCACTCTTGGGAATATACCCAAGAGATGCCCTATCATACAACAAAAGTATATGCTCAACTATGTTCATAGCAGCATTGTTTGTAATAGCCAGAACCTGGAAACAACCTAGATGCCCTTCAATTGAAGAATGGATGAAGAAAGTATGGAATATATACATATTAGAGTACTACTCAGCAGTAAAAAACAAGGACTTCTTGAAGTTTGCAGGCAAATGGATG
>NW_026068176.1:1651651-1697694 GCF_014885135.2 Alexandromys fortis | reverse complement strand
ATATATGAAGCACAGTTCAATAGCTAAGGAAATAGTGAAGGAAATGCCATCTCTACCTGGACTCTGCAAAAATACGTGGTTGCTGGAATAAGGCCTTTGACTTCATACCGCAAACAAGGGCCAGTGTAAATCAAATGCATGGAATCTTCAACTTGTCCCCACTGCAGTCGGTAATCGGTGATTTCAGCACCATTGCATTTAGGAATCTGAAAGACGAAATGCATATAGAAATTCAATCCTTTTTCTAAGTGGTCACTATATTAGACACTGTGGAGCAGAATAAAACATGAAAGCTTGTAATCCATCAAGTGAAACAGGATAGAGATGGATAGGAACAAACACAGGCTGGACACTAGAACCACATTCAAAGGCACAAGTTAGAGTAAGAAAAAGGACGTGCTGATTTCACAACTGAGATGAATGAAAACAAATATATTGTTTAACATTGCCATTGGTTAGTATGATAAATCACTGATCATATGACCTGGTGAATTGGCCCACATAAGTTAAAAAATTAGTGTTGTCATACATTATTAACAGACTAAGCCTTTTTGTCAATGTTAAAAAATAAACCAATGCTTGAGACTGGGGAAAAAAAGAACAACCCAAATGAACCTATTTGCCTAAATAATTAGGCTAATCCTTAATATTAAGAATGTAACTAGTTTGGTAAGACATTCACATGGGTTGTTAAAAGCATATTTTTAAATCTTTAATATTCCTTATGTACCAGCTTGCAGTTACAGGTTAGAAATAGTACCAGAAGATTTTTCAATGACGTTCTTCAAAGAATAGCAAATTCTGGGCTGGGGATATTGTTCAGAAGTAGAGCGCTTGCCTAGCATGCATGAATCAGCCCCAGCTTCAGTCTTCAGCAGCACAGAAGTTAAACTTTTATAAAATGATTTACCTTAGCTGTCTCTTGCATTAGCTTTAAATCCTCAATTAGTAACCAATTGATAGTCCATTTTGATCCCTGTTTTTATAGTTGATATATGAAGAGCAGAATATCAGTTCTGTAGTCTTCATGATATTACGGGTATCAATTCCTAGGTTTGTTCTAGAAACCAAGATCTGAGGGTTACGGGATCCTAATTCTAATCTATGATTCATGAGAAATTATGGTATCCTAATTCTAATCTTTGATTTATTAGATATTTCAGGATTTTTCCACAAAATGTTCTAACCCATTATCATGTTTGTGTATCAGAAAAATTAATAAGAAGTTGAATTAGTGAAATACCTCCCAACTGACAACAACACAGGTTGGACCCTTGCAGGTTAGCACAGGTGTACCACACTGAGAAGGAGGGTGCCGGGCTGGTACAGTTCCACACTTCATAGAATGAGATCCAAGCTACAAATTAAACAGACATACAAATAAACAAACCCATGCATGACTTTGCAGGCGTGGTCACTCCTTACCTGGACGGCAAGTACAGTGCAAGCATGTATTCACTCAAAGTGAACTGAAGTACAGGCGGGTCACCTGGGCAGTGCACCTTCTCTTTTCCTATTTTATGTTTTTAGCCAAAACTGTGGGTTCTTCAGGAAGTCATTTACTTACTGTACATTTCTTTTTGGAGCCAGAGTATTCCTTTCTGTCATTCCGGGGACCTTTTGCTTTTTTGCCACGCATGACTGTTTCCAAGTTCCCATTAACGGAGCGATTGTCTATAAAATATGTAAAATACACTCAGTTCTCACCTCCACAAATTAGTTATGTTGGTATTAGTGTTCAAACCCACTCTTGTTTATACTAAACACATACACTATTCTTTATGTTTTGCTTCATACCAAGTCTCTGGTTTTCATGGATGGTTCTTTAGAACAATACAATATACTGCGGAGTGAGTTAAGACTCCTCTTTTAAAATGCTTTAGAGATGCCAAGCTTATTGTATCAATTAACCTTGTAATTTGACTTAGAAATTAAGCTAGGTTTCCATTACCAAGCATTGGTTTGCTAAGAATTATTCAATTCAGACTAAAAGGAAACTCTACTTGATGATATTAACACATGTACACAAAACAAAAGTCACAGGACTAGAAGTTTAAGCACAGTTGTCAATCATGTAAGGAAGCCTTACTTACCAAGGAGAAGGTTTGTGTCTTTGCACTTGGTTTTACTGTTTAAGGGCAGTGAGCGACAAGACACAGGAGGTAGAGTGGGTGTCTGAATTGTCAATACATCAGAAGGCTAAGAGATAGAAAATATTTTACTATTTTACTAAGTTAGAGTTCAGCTTTAGAAAACATCTAGTAATATAACAGTGTATTTCAACCCTCAATTTGAGAACTCTCCCCTTTCTGATTTCTTACCTGGCTTTGGCCTACAGGTGAAGTGCAAAAGACTCTCAGTTTATATGTGGTTCCTGGTTGGAGGCCATTGTACAGAAATTCCTGGAGAGTGCCATTGTAGATTATCTTCCAAAGATTTGCTGCAGGAAGTGGAGCAATTTGGCTCAAATTGTTCATACGTCACTTCTAAATTTTATAAGTCCCCACAACAATTAATATATGCATAATAAAGAAACAACCATCTTAGAACACAACTTGATCCAATTATCTTTTGGGGGTAAGGTTTCAAGACAGGGTTTCTCCATGTAGCACTGGCTGTCTTTGAAATCACTCTGTAGATCAGGCTGATTTCCAACTCACAAAGCTCTGCCTGCTTCTCCCTCTTGAGTGTTGTGATTAAACATTTATGTCACCACAGTCCAGCGTAATCCAATAATTTTTCATGATAAATTATTTTACTCCCCGCAGAATTAAACAAAAGTTTATGGGATCAGTAAGTCACGATTTCTAATTAAAAGTACTCCAATTGCATTCTGTGGTTTGGTCTTATAGGTGTGTATTTATATTAATTTCTGGTTCTTGCAATTGCACTATGGTTATATAAGACACTACTATTAGCTGAAGCTAAGTCATAGTTTTGCTAGGAAACTGTGTACTATTTTTTTTTCAAAACTTCTAGATAGCTGTAAGATTATTTCAAAATAAAATATTTTAAAATTTGTGTTGCCTTACCACCATCTGAATTTTCATTGACTTCTAAACTGTAACTTGAAATGTGCATTCCACCATTGTCTTTGGGGGAGTCTAAAAAGAGAAACAAATTTTAAGTGATTCTCTAAAAGCTTGCAAGTCTTTCACTAAAATTTTATCTCATAAAATGTAACTTCTCACAGAGAAAAATATAAATGACATTGTTATATAACTAGTAACAATCTAAAAATCTAATACAAGTTACATACATTTGATATCACTCATCAAATATTTAGATAGTATTTCAAAGTTCTTGGTAAGAAACTAAAATGATAAGAATATGTGGAGTAATTTTTATTCATTTAATTTAGGGGCAAAAATCTGTTTATACATAATTTCTGATTAAGCTGACCTTTATCTTTGACATAGACCTGTTACTATAGTACATATTTTGACTAAAATTTTACTTGGAAGACAGTTATTTAAGGATACATATGAAGTTCAAAAGTTGGTTGATATGTGACTAGTTATGCTAGCTATAGGAAATTCAATAGCAAATTAGCAAAAAATGATAGGGTTTATAAAGCTCATTTATATTGCAGAGTATTTCACATGCAAATGGGATTATTTTATTAAGCTTAGAGCAATTGCAGAAAGATTTCCTCTCAATAGTAATTATGGAGAGAACAAACTTCAGACATAGAAGAATTATTTACCCCAGCCAATTTTTACTTGGCGTGCATGGATTGCTCCCACTACATATGGCTTTTTAGGGTATCCAGGCTTGGCTGGACAAGTAGAATATTTTACTTCTCCACTGGGGTTGCTTCTTCCTTCCAGATTGTAGGCAAAAATCTGTTTGTGTAAAAGAAATTATTTTGTTGGACACTGGAAATAAATGTCTGCTTTGATAATGTGTAATGTGCAGCTGGGTGAGTATTTCCAAGAAATAAATACAAAGTAAAGTTTCATTTCAAAGAAAAACACCAACATTTATTCCAGCAAAGAGTTTAGTCTTATATGAAAACACAACACCAATTTTTAAATCATGGCACATACCCGAAACTTGTATGTAGTATTTCTCTGAAGATTTTTTACAATGCACGAGAGGTCTTCTCCATTGTATTTAGGTTTAAAACCCAATCCCTGAAAATGGAGGACAGGGAATTTAGGAAAGAAGCTTAGGTTCCAGCTCTAGCTTCAACTTAACTATCTACCTTAATGATCTTGAGAAAGTACCTTAGACTTTCTGAAACCCAAAGAGTCTGCACCAGTTCCTCTACATATATGTTACAGCTATTAGCTTGATGCTTTCTTGGGACTACTAATAGTGGGAGTGGGTGCATCTCTGACTCTTTTGCCTTTGATTGGGAGTTTTTCCCTCCTCTTGGGTTGCCTTGTCCAACTCTGATAGTATATGAGCCTATTAGTTATGACCCAGAACACGTCTCAATGTTTTCGCCTACATTTAACATTTTGTGGCTTGTACATAGTAATTTGTGGCTGCTGTTTAAATTGACCGGCTCTTTGACACAGATTTGAAAGCTCCAAATGGAAGTAAATAGTTGCCCACCCACACGAGAAAACTGAGATGAAGGTAGACAGCTTGGCAGAATTGTGTAAAGGTGCTGAAAGATATCTGTGACCACAGAGAGTCAGCCAGAACAGGGCTGGAGTTGAAAATGCTAACAGATGTCTTTGAACAGAACGAGCAGAGTGCAGAGATGCTGCTGTTGCCTTGAGCTAGTTGAGGTTGAGCAACCTATGCAGACTTGCCCAACAGTTGCTCTGCATTGAGCCCATTCAGAACACAGGGACTCAAGGTTGTTCCCCCCTCCAAGTGAGAAGTGAGTATAAAAAGGTATTGAGAGATGAGGCTAAAGATCATAGCCCCCAAACAGGACACTTACAGATCTTGGTTCCTCCATCTCGAGGACATAAGTAAGAGTGTCATTTGGGTTTGGGTTTGTTGGGGCACACCATTCCAGCCACAAACAATAGACTCCTGCTTCTTTCAACTTAGGAGGCAGCGGTGCCGGAGGTGTGTTTCCTGATGTGTAGAAGACGGCTATTTCACTGTAATTACTAAAAGGATATGTTAAAGTGGAAACACCAGTTTCAGGATCTCATGGCACTGTAGACTTTTCAATAGTGAAAATAATTCAGTGTACCTGGAGCCGAAGTGATTTTTGGCAGCTAATCTGAACGAATACTTCGTAGAAGCGGCCAGTTTAAAGATCTTGTGCTGTGTCATGGGACCACTGTAGCAACTTTTGAACGCTTCACCTTTACCCTTGACAATGCACACAAAATAGTAGAATATTTTAAAATAGTGCACCTCACAACACATACTCATCATAGCGTTAATCATTCACAATCAAGTGAATGGATTTTTAAAGATATCTGTGAATGAAGTCTAAGCCTGATGGGATCCCTTCACTGACAGGGGAAAATGGACACAAACCCTCATCCCTAAGCCAGAACTTATCTTCAGATGAAAACGGCTTGAAAAAGAAAAATTTATTTTTTTCCAATGGAGTCTCACTGGGTATCCAAACCATACTTAAGGACAGGATCCATTCCCAGCAGTATTTGACCAATAACAAAATGAATTCAATGGTAAAAGTGGACATTTTTTAGTGACTCATAATGCTTTGTCTGGGCATTTAAAAAATATGTACAGGTCTTTTGATTAGATATTATGCTTTCTGATCTTTATGAGATTTCTATGTGCACAAATGTATGTCTCTATATCTACATGTGTTTCTTGTGCTTTTTCTTTGACTCTTTCTGTTTGTTTGTTTTTTCTTATTCAGATATTTTTTTAAAATTTTATCTTATTTTATTATTTTCTTCTTTCTTGCATTAGATGCCTGTTTTCTAAGGAGAACAAGAAAGTCTGTGGATTTGCATGAGGGATGCATAACAGACCTGGAGTTGAGGGAGTGGAAATAGTAATCTGCATATATTATATGAAAAACTATTTTAATAAAATTAAAATAAAAATAAATGTGCATACCTCATCCCATTCCAAAAGAAAGCTGCTTATTTTGGATCCATTATCTTTGGAACCCTGAATATATCAGAATAATAAAATTATTATGGGTTATTTTTGCATAATACATATATGTTACATATAATATATACATGTGTATGTATTTAAACTGGTATAAATTACTGCAAGAAAAGGATATTTGTTTTCATGACAATTCAGATTTAAGGTTAGAACATATGGTTTACAGTCTACAATACAAACACTGATTCTATATTTTGTTTTCAGACTTCATAAAAGGAAAGAAATTAAAATTGATACGTAAGAAATTGGAGAGACAGATTTATTGGTAAGTGTGATGACTAACACCAAAACTTAAGTGCTGAAAAAGGGCAGTTCACTTTTTATTAATTACCTAAGTTCTATTGACATTTCTCAATTCACTTGGCAGGACCTCTCAGAGTGAAGAGAACGAGTATTGTGAAGAGAAGCATTAGAGAAGTAAGTTAGATGAAGCATGCATAATCCATCTTTAAAATTCAGGATACAGGAGAGTGTTTTAAGTCACACTGAGATGCTTTTGTCAGTAAAATTCTTACTTTCCACTGCAGATTCAGGCTGTTCTTGGTTCTGCTAATTAGTTTAGGTGCAAGTGGAGGGTCTGGTTCACAGCCACGTGTTGTGAAACTCACCACTTCAGACACATTTCTGTGCTCTGTGTCTCTTATGGTTGTAACTCTGAAAGGGTAACAGCAATTGTCATAAGCTTTCAAGTACTGAGTCGCAGGATTGTGTTTCTAGACACAGGTTTTGTTGCTCTGTTGTTAGCATATACTGTTTATACATTGTAACGGCTCACATTATGACATTTTCATAGAAGATCATACCCCGTCCTTTCCCATCATGCTCTTTTGCTCCCTTCTCATTCCCAATAGTCTGCCACTCTTTACCTGCATGGCCTTTCTTTTCTGGGTAACCTAATGAGTTAAACTAGGGTTGCTTACATGCCTATGGAGATAGGATTGTTTGAAGGTGGAAGGAAAGGGCATTTTGCTCATAAATAAACAGGCTGACTTCAGAAATTCTCAGTACTAAAACTCTCATAGGTTAAGCAGTCTTGGTTGGCTTGCAGTCTGGTGGCAGGTTGTGTAGGACAGACTTCTTACCTTAAAAAGTAGACTGTGCAGGGCTGGAGATGATGTAGGGCCACAGTACCCTCATTACCACTGAAAAGATAATCTTTGTTTACATGGGATCTCACTCATAATTAACAGCTAATAAACAGTCCTAGTCTCATAATACCTGAACAACTGATAAAGAAACCACAGTTTTCCTTGAAGTTTGGATAACTTAAAACCACTTTATAAGTGTGCAAAATATTTCTAGTAGGCTCCAGCTTGCATTGAGGAGCAGCAGCGCCTCACCAAGCATACCAAGTTGATGAGGTATATGATCTGGGACGTGAGTGGTTGCCACAAGCTGGTGGACACACCACAGAGCTGCTCTAAATTTCTACAGCAGGCGTTCAAGTTCATAGAGCAGGGATCCTCATTGGCACATTTGCACCAAGACTGGAGGAGCTGAACAAGGTGCTGCTGGTCAGTTGGAAAGTGGCCACTAAGAAGTACTGAGTTTGTCTTGTCCGTTACATCAATAAATCTTTATACCACACACCAAGAATCATAAGAGTAATTTAAAGCAGTCAATTTGCATTTTACTGCTGCATATATTTAACCAAAATTGTACAGATTTACTTTTAAGTACTCACTTACATGAGTGTAGATACCAAAGCTTCAAAGAACATCATGTCTCTCTCATTCATTAATTCATTCAGTTTCAGATGGATGTTTCTGCAGTGGGATCCTATTGGGCCATCCAACCAGAGGGATTATAGACCCCAAACTGTCTTCCTCAGCAGAAACTTACAAAGACCAAAGTGTATTTGACCACACCAAGGAATCCCTAAAAAGACCCCTCTAAAGATTTATTGATGTAACGGACAAGACAAACTCGGTACTTCTTAGTGGCCACTTTCCAACTGACCAGCAGTACCTTGTGAAAAGGCTACTTAAAAGCCTTTAAGGATGATCAGAGATGTCAACAAACAGGTAAACTTTTCCTCTTCCTGTGTCTCCTCCTCTACCCCCTCTTTTTCCTCCCAATGTTGAATGCTAAGTTCTATTTCTTTGAACGTAGTGATGTGTGTAAAGTGCATGACATACCAGAAAGAGATTTCCATGCAAGTTAATTTTGCATTTGCCTGTCTCCTACCCAGTATAGGGTAGTGTGGGCTGTGAATGTTAAAACTCACGATTTTACATGATAATTATCAAATTAATGAAACTTTATATAAAATTTCCATTTTTACTTTTTTGTATCTGGCCAAAAATGCAGAGTTCTAGAAAATAAAGTTGTCAAATATGATTTTCAAAATCTTGTATACCATCTCTGGCTTACTTACTGCCTAAGCTGAAAAATGGATATAAAATTGTCCTTTTCTCTCTATCTGAATGTCTTTCCTTCCTTGTTTCTCTCTGTTTGCATCTTCATTCAGGCTGACTGCTGTTTAGAACATCTGGTTGTGCACATGTTATCTTCTAATGTATTCTCTATAGTCCTGGATCAATCTTCTGAGCCACACCCCTCAATTTATCTCGCTATTTTAACAGACTCCTTTTTATTTTATTTTTAAATACTGAAACTCATTTTATTTTTATCAAGTTAACTAAGTACCCCATATGTAAAATATTTTTTATTTTATTATTTATTTATTTATTAAAGATTTCTGTCTCTTCCCTGCCTCCGCCTCCCGTTTCCTCCCCCTCCCCCGCCTTACTAGACCTGGATGGAGGTGGGTGGTCCTTGGACTTCCCACAGGGCAGGGAACCCTGATTGATCTTTGGGCAGACTCCTTTTTATAACCAGCTCCCAGAACTTAATTAAGAATACAGGGCTTGGATTTTCACTGCCATGTAAACTATCTCAGTTGTTTACCCAAAGACACCATCACATGGAGCTAATTTTTCTTAAACTGAACCAAGTGGAAAATGAGGAGGAATTAAAAGTTCATTTTTTATTATCCTCCTTAAGTTCAAATTTTAGGTATCCTATAGCTGAAAATGGATGATCCGATATTTAAATAAGATCTGTGATCTAATGAGCTTTATGGATTGATTTAGGAACCAACTACTAGCAAAAACTAAACTAAATACTAACCCTGTCTAAAGGAATAATTTAGAGGGAAAAATGAAGAATTTAGCTTAAGAATAAGTTGTGGCATAATGGCTATATGTTTATATAGTATACTTGAATTGAATAACACAAAATAATTAAAAAGACTTACTTATAAATGTTTTTATAGAATCCATTTTTACCATTGCTAGACAGTGCCACCTCAAATGTCACAGGAGAATTAATATGATCACATTTTTCAGTACTGTTCAGATTCCATGAAACAGTAGCAGATCTTGTTTGGATATTAGAAACCTAAAATGATATAAATGCAAGGAATATACTTAAAAATCATAATGTGTAATTTTGAATACAGTCTTTTTATGTCTTAATTGATATTTGGTGTAACTCCCATGTTAGGTGCTGAAATACTGGGATTAAATAACTAGCCATTAATTTGATGAAAATTTTAACACAGTAAATGCTTCAAATGAATCTTCTATTAAAGAAAACATCACAGTGATCATGCAGATTAAGAGTGAAAAGGTAAAAGAGCATGAACTCTTCAGTTTAGTTACTTACCACAGGCTTTTCAAGGTTGGAACAGCAGGGCTGTGCTCTGTATTCTGTATTGTTTTCTAAAAGTAAGAAAAAATTCACCTCAAACAAAAATAATATATTGGCAAAACCAAGAGAAAATTGTTAGATCTACCATCACCCTTCAAATACATCAGCACAATGAAAATGACTAAAGACCTAATGACATTTTACACTAAGCAGTAAAACAAGAATTTGGTCAAAATACATATTAAAATCTAGCAGGATATTTACCAAATTACTCAATTTAAATAAAGCCAGACAAGATAAGTAGGACTGAAATTTTCAATGTTTCATTAGATGACAAGATAAACATTCAAGCACATGCAATTACAAGAAGATACATTTATTGTGTCTGTGTGTGTTGCTTGGAATTTAATCCAGGGCCTTTCACATACTATATAAGCTCTCTATCACTAAGATACATTCTCACGTTTTTCATTATTTTAAAACGCAGCCTAATTGATCTTCAAAAGAAGAATGAGAGTTATGTCATTTGCTACAACATATACAAACCCAAAAGACATTATACTAAATGGAATAAGTCAAGTCCAGAAAAACAAATACATCATGATCTCAATTACATGTAGAATTTAGTAGAGTTGAAGAAAATATTACCAGGAATGGGGTGGAAGTTAGGTGCTGAAATACTGGGATTCAATAACTAGTCATTAATTTGATGAAAATTTTAACACAGTAAATGCTACTGTGTAGCTACTGAACAAAGGGAAGAAAATTTCATATGGGAGAAAGAAATTTTTGAGAGCTATTGCATGGCAGGGTGACTTTGGTTAATATAAGATATATTTAAATATAACATACATGCATTTTAAATGTTGCAACAGGAAAAACACCTGATTGGTGAGTGACAGGTGTCGGTTAGCTTTACTTAGTAATTCCATCATATATATATATAAATTACATATATCTGTGTGTGTCAAAATGGCACACTATACTTTTTAAATGTATGTTTATTATTTATCAACCAAAAATTAATTAAAAATAAAAACATGGAGGTACAAGTATAATATGGTTAAGAGTAAGCAAAAGCAGAGAATAGCACATTAATATTTAATGTGGGCTGTTGAGGTGATATTGGAGAATAATGGTACTTTCCACAAAGCAGTATGACCTGAGTTTGATCCAGGGACCTGTACTGTTGAAACGAGAAAATAAACTCCCACAAGTTTCCCTTGGAAATGCCTTATTCACATACAAACACAGACTAAATAAATAATGATATGCAGTAGAAATTTATTTAAAAATGCATTGAGAGTCCAAAATAGTTGGTTTGATTGCTCATTGGCAACAAAACCGGGTTCCTGGGTTTACCTTGTAGTACGGCATTTGACGACTCATTCTTCTTTTGTTTTCCACCTGATATTTGATTATTGTCGCCACCTCCCACATTATTCTCTCTCTTTCCATGATTATCTTCAGTATTAGCTCTGGTATTATTGGAAATGCTGGCAGCACCAGAAGGTCTGAACACATTATTAATTGAAGAGGGGATATGAGTGTTTTCAGAGATGAAAATGTTGGGATCACTTTCAGAAATATAGCTTGGAGTACTCTCGGTATTTGATGACTTTTGAGTTTCATCAGAGGTTACTGGATCATGAGCAATTCTGGAAGGACCTGGAGCACTATTAATGATGTCAGAGCAAAGAGTAGCGATTGAGGTAGAAGTGCTAGGGGTATGTTCAGAGGGACTAGTGATTGTGTCAGTAGTGTTAATGTCTGGAAGAGTGTTGGCAATGTAGGTTTTTGGAGTATTGTCAATGGTGCAAGTGCTTAAGACAGTATTCAGAGAGCAAGTGCTTGAAGTATTGTTATTAATGTGAATTCCTGGAGAAGAATCCACCACAGTGTAAGGACAAAGAGGACTAAAAGTACCAGACATGTCAATGACTTTGTTCAGAAGCAAAGAAGTGTCATTAAACATGGAGCTAGTCTTCTGTTCACCAAATTGATGATCTCTCATTTTCTTCTTTGAATATTCTCCAATTTTAACAGTCCTCTCATGAAACTGGTTATGATTTACTCTTCCATGAGTATAGGTTTCTAAAAAAGATAATGTGATAATATTCAGTAATCATAATAACCATATTCTTTCAAGTTCCTTTTTCCACTTAAACATCAAAAGAACACTGATAAATCATGCTTTACTTATTTTTTTACTTTGCTTCAATCCAAATATTCAGTTTTATGTATATGTTTTATGTATATGTTTTTATGATATACTGATAGGCATGGAAAAATATGGGCAAATACAATATTTTCCTAGATAATAAATTCACTTTTAAATCCTGAGGTCTTATGACTGTGATGACAATTCTCCAGTGCATTTTATATTCCTAATAGTTAGCATTAATAGTCAAGATTTTTTAATCATTTTCCAATCTGAATTTATAGAAAAATATGTGCCACAAGTCCATGCTATATAGAAACCAAGAAAAGCTAATAAAATACAGTTTCATGAGTATATTTACTCATGAAAGTAAACAAAAGACATAAACTTTAGGCATTATAAGCATTTTGTGCATAACCTATCATTAGCCCTAAGATATATGCATGCTATATAATCATTCAAGGAAATGCTATTATCTTCTACTTTTTTCTACTTTAATAACTGTTCAAATCTGTTTGCTTTTAACAAACCAAAACTCTTTCATATTTTTCCACTTTTATAAAATTTTCTGTTTCTAATAGCACCTGTTCGTTATTTTGTAGTGATGGGTTTCACAAAAAGTATTTTAATACAAGTTCATGATGCTCTTTGCCCTTATTTTCTTCCCATCTCTTTCCCCTCCCACTTCTGCTCTTCTCTAGTTTTTGAGATACTCCTTCTTCTTCTCTTACACCTCCTTCTGCCCCTCTGCCTCTTCAAGTTCTTGAGACAAAAATCACGTTTCCTAGGCAGGCCTCAAACTCCAGCAAAGATGACCTTTAACCTCTAATCCTCCTGCTTCCACCTCCAGGACCCCCAGGATGCTGGCATTGTATATATACAGCAGCATGTCTAGTTTTATGTGGTACTCGAGATCACATCCAGGGCTTTATGCATACTAGGCAAGTACTCTAATAACTCAACAATATTCTCAATTCCTAGGCAGTTTAATTTCTACTTCCATATCCCATCTCTATTTGTAACTTAATGACAATGCTTTGCATTTAAGAAGAGTGCATACTAGGGTGGAGAGATGGCACAAAGGTTAAGAGCACTGGTGATCTGGGTTCAGTTCTCAGGCCCCAGTAGCTACAGTAGCTAACAACTGCCTGTTAATGCAAGTCTCAGGACATACGATGCCCTCTACTGGGTTGTCAGGCACTATACACACACAGTGCACAGGCTTCAGGTAGACCCTTTGTACATATAAAAAGAAACAAAATTTCAAAAAAAGGAAAGCACATATTACCATGATGCTCCTGGTATATAAATGTTGCTGGTGGTGGTCGCAGCGGTGGTGGTGGTAGTGCTGGAGGTGGTGGCATCTGCTGCGCAGCAGCTTCTTGGAAGTAAGGTATTGGGAATTCCCCGTGAACTGGAGGATACATAAGCTGAGAGGCCTGAGGGAATGTCAGCGGTGGCGGCGCTATGAAGGGTGAGAGGTGCTGAGCAGGAACAGTCAGGGGCATGTGGTAGTCAAGTGTCTGAGGCACAACGATGATTTTTTGAATTCCATTTTCATCCACCACCTAAAACACAAGACAGAATCATATTAAATTCCATAGAAATCATTACATTTTAGATTTATACCATATCCTGTTAATTTGGCTAGCTATAACATCAAGGATCAATAATCTAGAAGGCAAGATCGTTTTTTTTTTTTTTTTCGCATGTATCTTGCCTTCTTTTGAGACAGGAGCTCATTATGAAGTTTCTGGAACTCACTGCACAGACCAGGCTGACTTTAAACTCACCGAAATCCACCTCCCACTGCCTCCTGAGTATTAAGATTAAAGGTGTGCACCACCATACTTGGCTGTAAGTCTCTTTCTGTTTAAAGGAAGTAATTTCTGGCACACTTCAAAACCTTAAAGTGTACCATATAATTTAAAAGTACCGTTCCTAATCCTCACTTTCTCAATGCTTTACAACTGGAAACTATTGTGAATTTCTTAAGAATACTTCTAAAATTTGCTTTTTTCTTCTTCTTATATCACAGTAACATTATACCTATTCTGTACTTTCCATTTTTAGTGTGGGACAATGGTCTTGTACCCTGTAAAGATTTGTCACTTCTATTGGTTTAATAAAATGCTGATTGGTCAGTAGCTAGGTAGGAAGTATCAATGAGGTGAACACAATAGTAGAAGTCTGGGAAGAGGAAAGGCTCAGTCTTCAGTCATCACCTAGATGCAGAGGAAGCAAGATGAGAATGCCTTGCTGATAAAAGGTACCAAGCCACATGGCTAACACAGACAAGAATTATAGGTTAATGTAAGATGTTAAGAGTTAGCTAAGAATAAGTCAAAGATATTGGCCAAGCAGTGTTGTAATTGATACAGATTCTATGTGATTATTTTGGGTATGAGTGGCTAGAAAATAATCAAGCAGTCTCCACAAACACATTTTTATTTAGTAAGATAACTTTGAAGGCTTTTCTGTGTAGGTTTACAATTATATCCTCTGCTTTGAGACATAGTCTCACTATGTAGTTCCTTCTGTGTTGGACTTCACTATGTATTCTAGGCTGGTTTATAACTCATGGAGATTTGCCTGTGTCTGCCTCCTGAGTGCTAGGATTAAAGGTGTGCACCACCAGACCCAGTAACATTTTCCCACTTTTTGTTTATTTTTTTAATGTTTAATTATGTACATATGTAATACAGTCACCCATTTTTATGCATCACATTTATTTTCAAACCTCTTTTTGCTTATAAATAGCAGTGTAAGCAATATTTTGTATGTGATTAATAAATCATTTCAATGTTGTAAAAATATATCCACGTGATAAATTAAAGGATTTACTTATTAAGAAAAATACAAAATATACTGAGTAAAATGGGAGTATGGGGATCATGGGAAAGGGTAGAAGGGGATGAGAGGAGCAAATAAAAGCGTAGATATTTAAAACAATTTAAAATCCAAATATCGAGCACAAAAATATTTTACTTATTAAATAATTTAAAGTGAAATTGCTGAGCGCAGGTACAGGTGTACTCATGTTTTCTTACAAGTAATTTTGTTTAGAATTTATGTACATTACACTGACTTGTTTGGTGTGTTCTGCATCTATACCACTAAATATACACAACTAAATAAGCTATGAAGACAAAGGCTTTGAAGAAGAAAAACAAGATATTTTTCAAGTCTGTATTTTCAAGGCCATTGGATATTTTGTTAATCTCAGTATGAGTGTTATCTGTCTGCTCATTTTAGGTGCACAGTAAATATTTGAGGAATTTCATATAAGTGTTTTTAGGCCTTTAAGAATGAAACACTATTGAGTTGAAAATTCTATGTGGTTTTAAGGACTAAAGATTATACGTTTTCAGAAGCCATTACTATGAGAATTATAAGGGTACTTAAGGTCAATTAACAAACTCTACAAAGCAAGGGAATATTATTAAATATTCCTTGATATAAATTCAGTAAACAATGATGTGTTGCTTATGAGGTAATCTAAGGGAGGCTTGGTTAAAGCCAATCACTTGAAATAATTACAGTTAAAGATTTATATAAAAGAAAAATGGAAAGAAATGACAACAGTAAAGTAAATAAATACATATTTCTGTAAATCTGTTATCACACACTGGCATAGTAAAAATATTAGATGGTAATACAGAGCTAGATACCAAAGAAAAACCACATTAGCATACCTGAGATATGTAACCAGGAGGAAGGTATATTGGTGGCAAATTCCCGGTTGGTGCTATCAGAGGTACGTCTGCTGGTCCTGTGAGAATTATGAATGAAGTTTAAACAAAGTCCATTACAGAACCCAGTTAACTTTGCATAGTGAAAAGCAGCACTGAGCTTCAACAATAGCCACTTTGAAAGGATATTGTTGCATATTCACAAAACCCATTGCCAAAAGTATTGAAGAATCACTGGAAATTAATTTCAACCAATGGAATTTCATTAAAGAACATCATGAGGACTTGTAAATTATGTCTTCTAAAAATGTTGACAAGCTCACTGTGAATGAAAATGAGCTATGAGCTTTCTGCTAGTGTTCTCTCATTTAGCACGGTTATATTGCCTAAAGTTTTTCTCTGCATCATAAAATAATTTCTTGCAGTAATATTACCTAATAAAATGAAAAGAATTTTTATCTTAGGGCTTCCTTCCAATAATATTAAAGTGAATATACAGACATATATGTGTGTAACAAGTGTCAATGAGAAAGCGGCCTGTAAGAGAGCTAGGAGGGTATATAGGATAGTTTGGAGGGAGGGAAGGATAGGGGGAATGTCGTAGTTATAGTATAATCTCAAAAGAAAGGAAATAATTACAAAAGTGAACTAGGGGCCTGGAGGGATGGCTTAGTTGGAAACAAAACTCACTGATTTTCCAGAGGATCTAGGCTTCATTCCCAGCTCCCACATGATGACTCACAATCATTGGTTAGCTCCAGTTCCAGGGCATCTGATGCTATGCTCACTACTGACACCCATTACCACTGCACTTACATGGTGCACAGACATCCATGCAGGTAAAACACTCATACACATAAAATGAAAATAAAGAAATCTCAAAAACTAAAAAAGTGAACAATTTTTAGGAAATGACCTACTATAAACAATAGCTTAGAACTATACATGCAATGCTGCACTTCTATACTACAAATTTTAATATCTCAAACACCTTTGCATAGCAGCTAAAAGTTATATTACAGATACTTATATGTCATCATTCTTTGAGTTATTTACAATTATTTTTTTTGAGACAGGGTGTCTCTATGTAACAGCCATCATTTATTTTTCTGACCCTTGTAGGCAATGTCTTATAGGTAAGTGACATCTTTTTTTAATTTTTTTATTTTTCCCATGAGTTCACCAAAATTCCTTTATTTTATGAAATAAAAGACAACAGTGTTTTGGCTATTACTACAGTTGCTTAAAGCAAATTGGTGGCTTCTTAATTACATTTTAAAAATTTATTTATTTTTCTTATATTTTTGTTGATTATTTAGAAACTTCACATCAGGCACCCTGATTACACTTACTTCCCAGTCCTCTCAGGTTTCCCCCTCCCCTGGTATCACCCCTTCCCCCAAAAGGAAGGACAAAAAGGCTCAATTTGTGTCACTCATGGGACAAAACAAAATAAGAAGACAAATATATTTTTGCCAGAAACATAATCTCTTAGTGTTTTAAGATTCCTGGTTTATCTTCAAAATTCAACACTAAAAATATGCTATTTGATAAACATATGAGACCTAACTAAAAGTTATCCAGAACAAACAAAGGACCAAAGGGACTGTTTCCATTAAATCATTGTTAGAACAATAATTCCCACTTATTCAATTTATTATTTTAAAAATTTCTTAAATATTAAAATATTTCCTTAATTGTTATTTCATTCGTGTTCTCTATTAAGAACTAAATCTGGATCAGGTGAAAATCTCAGTGTTCATCAAATGGAATGTTTTGTTTCACATCCTTGGTAAGCTAAGTATAGTGCTACAAAGTGCATGGTCTTGGGCAAGTTGGTCACTCACAAAGGAGATCTCAGACAAGATATGAAGACCCTCTGAACTATATGCAAAGAAATTTAATGATTATTAATAATATTCTAAAAGGGATGCTGGTGTAGACAATATTCTTAAAAGCTATGCATGTAACTGCTCCCATTACAGGAAGCTTCACCACACCTGATGCCCCATCACACACCCACTCCTGCTTCGGCATGTACTCTGTGCTGTTACTGGCATTGCTGATGTGGATATTTCAGAGGAAGAAGGTGGGAAATCACTAATCTATGGAGAATAATCGACTAGGCAGTTACAAATCTAATCCAATTCTTGGTTCTCAAGCTTCTTAGTGGTAAGTGACATCTTAACAGGCACAATTTTCCAGTGTCTTCAGAGCATCGTGGGCTCTCCTCCTCACCACCATAGGTTTCCAAATTTTCTCCAAATACTTTCACCATCCCCTTTAAGGTATCTTTTGTCTAACCTCTCTTAATTGGGTCTTAGGAGTGAAATCTGCCCCAGGAAATGGCCTGGCACCAATGTAAATTGGACAACATCTTTCTGTGATGAAAGGCCATCTGACTTGGTAAATTCTCAGGGACCTTGATCACTTTAGGACGAGAACCAGAAAGAGGCAGGAAGCTCTTAATGTACAATCTTTCTGCTTCCTCAATGGCTTTTCCTGTGTCAGTTCTTTTCCCCTACCTAATTTCTCTTGAAAGAGTCTACCCCCTTCATTCTCCCTTGGAGATTCCATCTTTAGAGCTTCTGCTGATTCTTCCTCCCAAACCATCTGCCATCCGGTAGCTCTACCAGTTGCTCTTGAGCCCAGTGCCTTGCTCTCTGAGGGTTGGCACAAGGTAATAAAGTGGAGAATGCTTCTGTTGTCTAGCTCCTCTACACTGCCCTCCTAGCCACAAGAGCATACTTTCTGTCACTAGCCGAGATTCCACATTTCATACCCCTATTCATTTTTTCCTTCTATAACCTAAGTCCTATGAACTCATTTCTCATCTTACCCCACTGTCAATTTCCTCTATTAGGAGGGGGCTTGCTTCATAAACTTGCATCGGTACTATGTATTTCTTGACTATCAAATTATCTTCAATTTATCCTCCTGTGTCAGACGGCATCTGAGGGTGACTCCCTCACATCCCTCAATCCTGTTTTTGTCTCTAAAATCAGCCCTATTATATAGGACACAGGCCACCTGACATTTGCCCAACACCATCACCTGGAGCTCATTTCTCTCAGACTTCCTTCTTGATTTATCTCAATTCTGAAGCATCCATTTTCCTCTGCCAGGCGGCAGGGACTTAAACCCATCACTTCTTACCTCTTTGTGAATATCCTATTGCCCACAAACTCCCCCAACTGCAACATGGCCATCATCACTGTTTCAAATCTAATGTTGCTACCATCTTGTTCAAGACATTTTAACAGTACCCATCTACCTACGTATTCTCCAAATTTCTATTTTTCTTTTCTTTCTTATTTTGTTTTTGTTTTTATAGACAGAGTTTCTCTGTGAAACAGTTCTGTCTGTCCTGGAACTCACTCTGTAGAGCAGCCTGGCCTTGAACTCACACAGATCTAGCTGGCTCTGCCTCCAGAGTGCTGCAATGAAAGGGGTATACCACCACCACCCAGCCCTTCCATTATTTTCTCACAGACCCCTCCCTCAGGCATTAATTCCTTTTTCATTCTTGGACTCAAAGTTGCCTTCTTCACTATTATCCTAGCCAAATCTTGGAACTTTTTCCTTTCACTTGGACCATCCCCAAGTCTAACTTCTCTCAGAGACTTACCTGTTCTGCACAGTTATTCTGCAATGGCTCCTAGCACTTGAGAAAAGTTCTTCAAGGGCACTCAGTCCCACTTTTTTCTTCTCTCCTCTCTCGTGTCCACACTCTCTCTTTGTACTCCCAAATATTCCTGTCTTCTCACAACATTCTAGTGCATGACATAGTAGACCTGTTTTGGACTCGATACCAGTTCTTAAGACTGTCCTTCTTGCAGTCTGAAGTCTCAGAGACTACTTCCTGCTACAGGTCTCCAGCGTTGTGCGCCTCTCCCAACCTTTTTATGCTGCATTCAAAGATGATCTCATGGTCACCTGGTTTCCACTCCAGATACACTCAGAGGTCTTATCACCCTGAAACAGGCCCTCAGGAAGTTCTGCCTTTGGGCTCCCCACCCCTACTGACCTTTCTTTACCTTTACCTCTGTAGTGATCTTAACCAGGTCTTAGTTCTTCAAGCCCAACCAGTATTTCTCTAAACAAATTGAAGTATATATCAACGTGGCCCCTTATGCCACAATGTTCTAGAAACTGCCATCCTGCTCATCCCTAGACTTTTCAAAGTTACTTACCCCTCAACATCATTTTTTCTCCTCTTACCCATGTGCAACATGAGTAGTCATCTTTCACTCTCCTGCACTTCCTCCTTTTGCTCCCAGTCTTGTTACACCACCCTTTTCTAACCTGTAGTTTCTCTCCAGCCCTGCCCTCCACTCAACCCTAGCTACTCTGCTCTCAAATACAGATGACTTCTTTCTTGTGGCCGAATACTTCACAATTACTCTAGGACAATGGAGGGCACATTAAGGTTTTTCACTACCTCCCATTCCGAGACCTTTGGATTGGTTCATTGAGGATATTTTTCTCAGGGAAAACTCTTATTCTGCTAGCTTTGGTAACAATTTGAGATTGCTATCTTAACTGGTCCCATAGGGTCCCATGATGTCTTTACTGCTTGCCCCAGCTGGTGGCAGAGGCAGGTCTTCTACTTTATCAGACAAATTTTTAGTAAGGAGAGTTCTTTGCATTCACTTGGGTCCTAAACCTAGCTAGATATACCACAGTTAGCCTCTACACTCACTCTAATCATACCTATGACATCATTCATTCAAGAGCTCAAACTTGGAGAGTGTAGTGTTTCCTTACTTTAAAGGACACATTGTTATTACCAGGAAAGGTATCCCATGTCCTTGAAGAAGCCCCATTGTCAAATGTTCCACTTTGGGGGCAAAGACTGCCTAATCCTGGGCCTGCTAGCTAGCCAAGGGCTAGGATGTGCCCTACTGTCTTTCCCCTTTGACTCCTCTTCTCTCCTTTTCAAACTTATCATAGCATTGAAACAGCTCAGATCCACTAAAGCCAACCTTTAAGAAGCCTACTAGTATCTTAACAACTGTGTACTTCCTTCTCAACTGAAAAACCTTTTCTTCTTCCAAGAAAGTCACTGATACCTTCCAGGCCACTTTTTCCTCTGAAATGTCCTTAGTAAACATGTTCATTTCACCCTCTTATTAAAGAATACTTACAGGATCTCTGTAAACAGTGTAACAACTGTCAAAGGGCCTCTCCATGAGCTTCTTTCTGCCTCTACTTTTCCCAACTCATTTATCTATGGAATAACTTATACCTCCCTGATGTAGGTGGGTCTTCTGTTTTGTGTTGATTTCATTGGTTAAATAAAGAAACTGCCTTGACCCTTTAATAGGACAAAAAATTAGGTAGGCAGGAGTAAACAGAACAGAATGCTGGGAAGAAGGGAAGTGAGTCAGACGAGATAAAGCTCCAGCCCAACATGGACGTAGGTTAGAATCTTTCCGGTAAGTCACCACCTTGTGGCATCTTCAAACAATCTAGCTTGCTTCTCCAACTATGTTAAGAACTCGATTTCTTTCCAGCCCCTAATATTTCTCAAAATTTCTGAGGCTCCTTATAACCCTCTCATTCTCAGCCTTTCTGAGTTAATCTATAGGCACTCTCTTTTCCCCAAACATTCTAATTTGAACCCATCAAAAGACCTTCCTTCTTCATTGAGTAACTCTATTTTAATTTCTTAAGACCCTCGCTTAGTCCTTTACTTATTTGCTCACTCCCAGTCGTATCTCTATGCCCAGTAGACTACTCCTTGCTCATTATTTTTAAATCTTGTTTTAATTCTTGTTTCAGTGAGCCCTCTAAAATCCATATGTGAGATTTCACACAGGCTCATTCTAACCACCCCTACCTCATCAAAACTGTACGATTGTTTCCACTGGTACCAGTTCTCCTCCATAAGGAAAGTCCTCTCTGACCCTGGGGACCTGAATACACTAGTTACTAAATAATCTTCCACCAGCACAGGACCTATTTTGATCTGCCTCATCTGTATCCTTGAGGATATGGATTAAAACATCCTCCCCAGTCTACCACCTAACCCTGCCCTTTCTCACATCCCTCCCTCTCAGAAAGGATACTGGGTCCTTACTAAATTAGACTGTATCACTAGCGATTTCCTGAAATCCTTTATTGATGCCATCCACTCATCTCAGACATGATTCTGGGTCCTAACCTAAACCAGACTGTCTCATTCCAGGGTGCCTTAGTTCCCAGTCCCGTTCACTCACATCCAAAGCACACCCCCAGGAAATCCAAGAGGCTTTATAAACACTATAGAGTTACAAACTTGTACTCCCCCAAACTTTTACCCCCCAAAAACTTTTACTTGTTGAATACCTGTGATGAACTATCTTTAAGAATTTCATCAATCTACATGTCTAGGGACTAAAGCCTTTATTTTCCAATTGAGGCTCTGTTTATTAGGCATAGCAACATCTTGGGGACAATTTCTAAAGCTTGTCTTTCTTGTTGTCAGTGAAATCCTGAATGTGCCTGACTTTTCATACACTATCCAGCATAGAAGAACTATGCTGCATGGAGACTGGCAAATATGCTTCACTTGCATGTCCCCATGCAAGAGACTCAAATATCACTAGTTAGTTTTGTCTTTTCCCCAGATGGCTAGAAACATTTCCCATTAAAACAGACAGGGCCTCAGTGGTAGCCACTGTCCTCATAGAGCGTATTATTTGCTTTGAGTTCCCCCAGTCTCTATAATCTGATAAGGCCCAGTTTTCATTTCCAGAATGACTAAGAGTGGGTGGAGAGGTGGGTAGTATCTGGGAGAAGTTGGGGGAGGAGAAAATGTGATCAGAACATATTGCATGAAGAAAATTTTCTCTTAAAGTCTAATAAATTGCCCTTGACATTCCAGTTGTGTCTGTTCTTAAATTATTTCATTAATGAGACTACTGACACCAAGTGAGGGTCCCCATTTTTTTACTATTATATGATGGCTCTGCTGAGACTCCTCAAGATTTCAGGTAACACTTCTTTCCCACTTTTCAATTTTTTACTAAGTAGAACCCCTTCCTGTACCCTTAGATGGTACCACTATCTCAGCCTCTTCAAAGTGCTCCCTCAGAGGCAGACCTGGTGTGTCTAAAGGCTCATTACCTATTTCAGTAACCACTGGGGCAAGTGATCATGGCTGTCACTCACTACCAAGGTAAGTATATCTCGAACCTGTCCTAACCTTTTTGGTATTATCTCCTCATATTGGCTTATAAGAAAAACAGTCAGTTTTCAAAACTGCCTTGAGCCAGTATTGAATAAAATACAAAAGAAGAAGAAGAAGAAGAAGAAGAAGAAGAAGAAGAAGAAGAAGAAGAAGAAGAAGAAGAAGAAGAAGAAGAAGAAGAAACTAGACCCCTGCTAGAGTCTGTGAGTCTTGGCATTTGTGCCTCCTAACCTGCACTTTGCCAAGCTACCCCACACCCCAAAACTAGAAGTTTAAAATAAAAAAAATTACTGTAAAGCAAGGGATAACAAGACTATAGCCCACAGTTCTAGAAAAACGAGGTAACAAGGAGAATCCTAAGAGGGATGTATGGATCACACTGGGAAGGGGAATAGATGAGATCTGGGTAAACTGGAGTTGCAGGTAGGTGGTAGAAGGCAGGAGATAGTGGATGAGAACATGAGGGAATGGTGTGGTCGAGCTGGGGGAGCAATGGAGGGGAAAGCAATGAAAGAGATATTTTGATAGAGAGAGTCATTATGGGGTTAGAGAGAAACCTAGTGCTGGGGAAAATCCCAGGAATCCACAAATCCACAAGAAGGTGGCTGAATTGATGTTCCTTTGTAATCAGACTGGTGACTACCCTAACTGTCATCCTAGAACCTTCATTCAATAATTGATGGAAGCAGATGCAGAGATCCACAGTCAAGCACCAGGCCGAGCTCCAGGAGTCTAGTCGAAGAGAGTAAGAAGAGATTATATTAGCGGGGGGAGGAGTCAAGATCAAGATGAGGAAATCTACAGGGAACTGAACCAAGCCAGAGAAATTCACGAACTCTAGACAGACAGCTGTGGAGCCTGCATGGGATCGAACTAGGCCCTCTGTATGTGGAAGGCAGTTGTGTAGTTGGGTCTGTTTGAGGGTCCCCTGGCACTGGGATCAGATCTATCCTTGGTTCACGAATTGACTCTTTGGAGCTTATTCCCTATTGTGGGATGCCCTGCTCAGCCTTGATGCAGGGGGTGGGGCTTGGTCCTGCCTTAACTGAATGTACCAGGCTTTGTAGACTCCCCATGGGAGGCCTTACCTTTTAGGAGTGAATGGGGCTGGGTCGGGGGGAGGGGGGAGGGAGTGGGAGGAGAGACGGGAGGGGGGATTATGGCTGGTATATAACATGAATAAAAAATTAAAAAAACAAATAGATGAAAGTACAAAAAAGAAAGAAAAATTCTAACTATCAAGCCATAAACATAACAAGGCCATGTACCTGGTAAGTTTTAAAATAAGCAAGATGTAAAAGGTCAAGAAGAACCCGCACATGGTTTTTTTTTTTGAGAGAAAGATGCAGAGGCAAATGTAACACTTAGATGATGTGTTAAGTTTGCACCTTCCTCATTACTCAACCAAAGGAGAAAGGAAGGAAGAGGCTTGTGTTATGGCTATAAAGACTGTTTTCTGTGCTTAATCAGCAAACCTGCCTCTCTAGACTGATGTTCATATTTGCACGGTCATGAAATAAACCAACTTTCAAACTGCAGAGTCTCTAGTACTCTTATTATAAAGTGATGACTATTTCTCACATTAACCTAGGGGATTGAGCCTGTTTTAAAGACCATCCCACATTTTTAAGACATTTTAAAAAGTTGTCTGGACCAGATTTTATCAAGGGTTACTCATGTTTCCAAAAGTAACCAAGCTGTAAGGCTTATTTCACATGGCTTTTTCTGTCCGAAGTGAATATTTTTCACCCGTAGAAGTCCAAAAGGCCTGCTTGCACGAGCCTCTTAGAGATCTCTGATCCTATGTGTCAGAGACCCGTGATATCCTCTAGATCCCAATGAGAAGCTAGATCTTTTCCTCTTGTTTTTCTGGGTTCTATGATATAATTTTACAAGTTCTTTCCTCATATTCCCTTGATATTTTTTTTACAAGACCCAACTCATACTAGACTTTTTTCTTCAGAGAAATTTCAAAGTATGTATGTATGTATTTTATATGTGTGAATGATATATGTATGTGTGAGTGCAGGCATGTCTGAATGGGTGTGTGAGAATAATTTCAGAAGTCAGTTCTCTCCTTGTTTGTGGGCTCTGGGAACTAAACTCAGTTCTCAGGTTTGCATGGCAAGAACATTTTCCTGCAGAGCCATCTTGTGGTCCTTGGGGATATATATATTTTTAAAACTATTCTTGGATTGAAGTTATCACTTGCCTTGACTCATGTCCTCCCATCTTTACTTCTTTCTTTCATGTCTCAACTTCCTCCTTTTAAAATGCTCTAATCATGTACTTTTCTATTTAATCATCACCATGTGCCTTAATTCCTCAGCAGTCTTCATCTCACGTAGAACTAATATCTCCTATTGCCTTATGGCTAATTCATCTCATACCTGTACCAATTCCTTCACTGCCCAAGTTAGTCCTTTCATCCAGCTCCTCCAGGTACCCTGTTTTGAAATATCTTGACCTATAAGGGCTTTTCAGCCAATACCTTTCTTAGTGGGAAAGGTAATTACGGCAGGCATAGGGACCAATAGAAGACTACTCACAATGGCTTCTTAGGCTTAACATACTTGACCAAATTTGCCTATGGAACTAGACCAAATCTCAACAGCCCCCAAGGGCCTTCAGGACCAGTTTAATTTCCCAAAGGCCTCATATTTAGCATTGCTTACATTAGTCCAAGGAATACCTGCCTGACCCTGAGACAGAAATGTCATGTATGTGTTAATCAAATAGGGATAGTGCAAGGTAAGACTAGAAGAGCAGGGGAGATTAGATAACTTCTGAGGGATTGATCCTATGGAAGGACACAGGACTGGCTTTCTTCTCTTGGGCTAATTCACTGACATAACTACCCGCCCCCTTAGACTTTTCTTAACCTTCTGGTATGATTGGTATTTTCCATATTAAAGGTCATTACATTCCCGTGGCAGCCTTGCAGGGCCATTACCATTTTCATTGACATTAGTGCCTGTCTTCTTCAGTCAACAACTTTGCAATCTCCAAGTTGATGTTACAGTTAGGCCTTCAACCTTCTAAGATAGTCATTTTCCCCTTTCCCTCCAACATGCTTCTTAAACCTTCTATGTATTGCCTATGGTCTTAAAATACTATGTCATATCAGCAACATCAATAATGTCCCCCTTTGCTAACCCTTCTGAGATCTGAAAAAGCTCTAGAAGGTGATCTTTACCTCTTGTCAATGACTTGACCCTGCTGTTCTATCAGGGAGCAAATTTAGAGATAAAAGGGCTAAAAATAAAAGCAACCCCCCACATTTTAACTAGCAGCTCCTTACTAGTAAGAACCTGACCACAGTGCCTTATATACAAGCAGACGCTCATGTTACAGGGTCTTTCTATTTAGCCCTGGGTATCCTGGAACTCTCTATGTAGAGGAGGCTGGTCTTGAACTCAGAGAGATCCTCATGCCTCTGCTTCCAGAGTCCTGAAATTAAAGGCATATGACTACATCCTGTTTTAAAGTCTACTAATTCTTTTCTTTAAAGACAGGGTTTCTTTGTGTAGCCCTGGCTGTCCTGGAACTCACTCTGTAGACCAGGCTGGCATCAAACTCACAGAGATCCACCTGCCTCTGCCTCCCAAATGCTGGGACTAAAGGTGTGTGCAACCACCACCCTGCTAAGAAGTCTTATAACTCTTAAGGCTCCATGATGCCTTATTCTAAGTGGTCAACTCCCTCAACAACTGATGCTATACAATTTACTACTTAACAAGGGAGTGAGATGCTTGCTTATGTATCCAAATATAGACCCACACAAATGAGGTAAGACTAAGTAACTTTGCTTCACTGTATAAAAGAATCCTATTCCCTTTCAGGGGTAGATTTTCTCTCTCACAAACTGCCCACTCTGTCTATTTCTGCCAATTTAATCAATCTTTTCTGCATCTATTATGGCCTGGTAAGAACATTTGCTGGGCCTCTGGATTTTTACTGTCATTCCCAATAAAGCAGTAGGTCAAAATCACTTTAGAATATAAAATAATTAGCATAAAACAAAAATCCATCTTAATTTAAAATAGTTAATATTAGGCCTATGATTATAAATCAATATACTTATTATTGACCATTTGAAATTGAGGTAATTTCTGTTTTCATATGTAACAAAATGCTTATGTATAATTAAAATACACTCAAATAAGATTACTATATGCAGTACTGTATATGTGTGGTCTCTCTCCTGGACATTATTTTTACTAGATACCAAGTGCAATGATGGTACATGCTAGGTATTAAAAAAATATTTGTTGGAAATGTGAAAGAATGAGCTTTCTGAAGGTTCCATCTGTAGAACAGTCTAAAACTGATCAATTAAATACTCATACATATATGATACATATTTGTAAAAGTATATCTATTTTTGTTACTATAGTCTGTACATATTGGTGGTTAACAAGAGATGTTACCTTTCAACATGATTCTTTTAAAAATTAGGATATGTGTGTTTGTGTGTGTGTCTTTGAAAATTTACAGGCAGTTAACGGTTCCTATAGGGGAGGTGGTCACAAGGCCCCACATTCCCTGAGAAATTCTTGGCAGTTAATCATGGTTGGAAAAGGCAGAGATATTTTTACAGTGGTGTAGCCATTTCTAAGTTGTCCGCAGCCCCATAGAAAACTCTGTCCATGCTCATGCAAGAAACCCTAATTAAACTCAATTGATGACCAAAACTAAGCAGCTTCATCCATGGAAACAGAGGAGAGAATAGATGGGAAAGGGGCATCAGTTGGAGAGGAGCAAGAGAAGGCAATTGAGGTATGATCACAATACATTATGTACATACATGAAGTAAAAAACGTATATGTTTTCATCTTTTTAAAAGAGGGGAAAGACCATTAAAAGGAATTTATGTTTCATTCTGCTCATGAGTTATACTTAGCCATATAAATTCAATAATCCTGTATTTAACTTTGATAAGAATATATGCCACTATAATTAAGATGTTCTTTAAATTTTCTGATATGTTATTGATATAACTCTGTAAAAAGTAGGCTACATAACTGATATATTAGCTTGTCTTCTGAGGTCTTACATTCTGATGCAAACATTAAAAGTATATGCAGATATTTTCACTGCCTTTTGATATTCTCCAGTCTGACAAATATGCCAAACATCTTAATGGACATAAATAGTACTCTGTATTATCCTGTAGTACATAAACTGCTTCAATGATTTCACTATTACATTAAAGCATTAGCACTTATCACATTGTAAATTGATTAAATTCCCATACTGAAGTCAAAAGTAAAACTATAAATAACAATTGCTATCTACAATGTCTGGAATTTTTCTAATAGAATTCCTCAACTAACTTGCTTTCATGTTTTAAAAATTAGTTCTGAAGACTTCTACAAAGATTAGTGTAGTGATATTTTGCTTGTAATCTAACATATAAAGCTTGCCTAACGAGGCACTAGCTTTAACCTCAACCTCAGATCGAAAGGGCATTCCTTTCTTCACGAATACTCAAGACTGAATGCTTGCTCTATAAAACCTCAGACTGCATCCTCAGACTGCATCCTCAGATTGCATCTGAGCTCCTGTTTCCTCCTGCCTTGTATTTCTTTCTCTGCTCAGTTGGAGACTCCTGTCTACATCTCCCTAGTGCTGGGATTAAAGGCGTGGGATCCCAAAATCTGGGATCACCTTCGTGTGTGCTCTATTTCTCTTTTACACAGACTGAATCTCGTGTATCCCAGGGTGGTTTTGAACTCACAGAGATCAATCTGCCTCTATCTGCCAAGTACTGGGACTAAATGTATATGCCACCACTGCCTGGTCTCTATGGCTAACTGTGGCTTAGCTCTGCACTCAAATCTTCAGGTAAATTTTGTTAGATTACAAACAAAGTATCACTACAGATTAGCAAGATTATCTTTCATGCTGTTGATGCTAAACTCCTATGAGGAATATTTTAACAGTATTCTGTCTTGCAAGTGAGAAGACATAATAATGAATTGTTAGTGATTTTACAGTAATATTTAGGTTCATTCAAACTGATTATAAGATAAACACACATCTAATTCTACTTTAACAAACCTTGAATGTGCTGAAAGGACCCATCATCAGCTTTTATCGTAAGGACCTCTCCAGGGTTAACTTGAACGATTACAATCTAGAAATAGATAATTATTTAATGACATACTTTTTTAAATCTATGGAAAAAGACATTATTATGTTTTGAATAATATTCAGGCTCCCTAATTATGGTGATTTCAAAATGCTCAAGGAGAAGAATACAATTGGACTAATGGGCACTTAGGAGAAATTCAATACCCCTTAGTAAGAACAGGTTACTCCTCCACCAAAGTAAAGCTTAATAAGGTCATAGAAAACAGGTGTATTGAGATGAAAAGACATTATTCTCTTCTGCATCTACGCCCAGAACAAAAACTCTACAAACAAATAAACAAAATCCCAGAAAATAATATTTATCTGAAGGTAAAATTCAGACATACTTGAGTCCAGTATTGGGGAGAAGAAGGCCAGGTATTATATATCTTGGGTTGATTCATGGCGTGTGAATAATTAGGATATGCTGCCATGGCATTGGGGTCCAGAATGTAATTCTCCATCTAAAAAATGTAATTTTGATTACAATTACAATTTTTCATTTTTAGAAATAAAACTTTTTATTATACACTAATAATAAAAATAAACATAATTTTGACATTTTCATATATGCATATATCTCACTCATTTCTGTCCATGATGTTATGCTAACTAACCATGTTTTCTTCTATTTTAATGCAAGAGACAAAACTTCCATCATCTTTTTACATTATATGCTAGGTTAGGCCATCTATTGAATCTACTAAAGGGGTAAATTTTAAATCTGAATTATACTTTTTAATTTATAGAAACCAGTCTTACTCATAGAAGTTATTGCTACTCAAATAAAATACTTCTAATTATTAGATAACTGAACTCCTAACTGAATGAGTATGAAGAAACATTAGTCTTCAATAGACTCGCAATTTCAAAAGATATACCCTATGAAACAATAGGTAGTAGAAACTTTACTATATAGGACTAGGCCTTTTAAGTTGTGGAAAAGAGTATAAAAAAGCAGCTAAGTTAATTCAAAAGAAAATTTTATGTAGGATAAGCTAGTATTGAATGTCTTAAGTGATTTTCAAAAGACCCGCAAGGAAAATAACCAACGCTGAAAAGACAAAACAAAGCAACAATAAAAACCTTCCCAAGTAAGTGACCATAAAAGTGACAAATAATCTAAATGAAAACCAACATCAGATTTCATAACATTTAAATTAGTTATAGTGCAAATAAAAAGAAGAAAAACTTCTCTTACAGGGTACATGGGATCTCCATTGATAATTGGCACTGCCGGAGGTATTTCAGAAAGAAAAGGTGCAAGTTGATGTTCCATTGAGTCTAAAAGGATTGACTGTCACATTAATTGATACTTCTAAAACAAACAAATAAACAGAAACTTACAGATTAATTAAATGTAGTCATAAATCACGTTTTTAAATGGCAAAACATGACAAGACACTTCTGAGAAAATCCATCTTAATTTTCCTTTCTAGGAATGTCTGACTTAAGCAGAATTACATAAAAACATCATTTATAGTCATTATTGATCTTCATAAATGACAGAAACAAGTGTGGAGTTGGCGGTTTTGGCTTGATCGTGTATTCTTCGTTCATGTGAAGACAAATAAAGATAGCTCATTAAACAACATGAATAAGGATTTGTTAAATAAGTCATTGTCTATTTGATCTACTTACATCCAGTTCAACCAACTGATTTCGAACTTATGACATTAGTTATAAGTAAGATTATATATTGTAAAAATAGCTGTAAAAACTAATTGGTTCTTTCAGACCCAGGCCAGCTGGCCTTGGTGAGTTCCTGATAGAACATCCCCATTGTCTCAGTTTATGGGTGCACCCCTCGCGGTCCTAAGTTCCTTGCTTGTGCTCTCTCTCCTTCTGCTCCTGATTTGGACCTTGAGATTTCAGTCCGGTGCTCCAATGTGGGTCTCTGACTCTGTCTCCTTTCATCGCCTGATGAAGTTTAATATTCAGGAGGATGCCTATATGATTTTCTTTGGGTTCTCCTTCTTATTTAGCTTCTCTAAGAACCCGAATTATAGGTTCAATGTCCTTTATTTATGGCTAGAAACCAAACTGGTCTCGCTGAACATAGCGGACAAGGAGGACTACTGAGACCTCAAGAACAATGGCAACGGGTTTTTGATTCTACTGGACCTATTGGTTTCGTGGGAGCCTAGGCAGTTTCGTGGATGCTCACCTTACTAGACCTGGATGGAGGTGGGTGGTCCTTGGACTTCCCACAGGGCAGAGAACCCTGATTGCTTTTTGGGCTGACGAGGGAGGGGGACTTGATTGGGGGAGGAGGAGGGAAAGGGGAGGCGGCGGTGGGGAAGAGACAGAAATCTTTAATAAATAAATAAATAAATTAAAAAAAATAAAATTTTAAAAAAAACTAATTGGTTCCCATTAATTATGTTAGAAATACAGAAATTTGCATTAGTTGTCTTGGGCACTAAACCAAGCAGCTCAAATCTAACATAAAATTTTAAAACCAAATTTTAAACTTTGATTTATTTCCTGATTGGAATACTTCATCTATAGATGACACTAAACAACTAAATAAACATTCAAGTGGGAAATAGAAAGGAAAATGTGATTACTTTCAAGATATAAAGAAGATGCTCAAGACAGAACCTCTCTGGGTTGAGGCAAGTCTTGAAACAAGGGTCTTGTGATATAGCCCTTTAGTAAGAGAACATTTATATGTCATAATTTGGCGACATCATTTCCTTTGCAAGTTTTTAACGTGGTCTTAGGAGACTTCTTATTTATGAATATTGCTTCACCACAAATTAAAGCTAAGTAATTTGAGAAGGTAACTTTTGGAATCATGAAAAAATCTGGATTGTATCTATCAGGAGAAAACACACATTTTTTAAAGTTTGAGGGATAGTGAAAAGTCATCCCTTTAAGAGCCTAAAATGGCTCCTCAGGAGTGCCAAGCAACTTACATTATTCTAAATACCTTTTGTAATCAATGTATTGGCTCAATTTAGGGCAAAACTCATTGCTTTGTGACCTATTCTGATGGCTAGATTGATCAACTTTCAATATCATTTAAAAGCAGAATCTAACTCTTTCTCTCCCTCTCTCTCCCCACCTTCAACCCTCTCCTCTCTCTCACTCCCTTCTTCCCCCTGCTATATCTCTTCCTCTCTTTTTTCCACTTCTTTCCTTTCTTTACCGCCCCTATTCTCCATCCCCTCTCTCTCCCCCTTGTCTCTCTTCCTTTCTCTCGTGTCTTCTCATCTTTCCTCTCTCTGCATCTTCTTTCTCTCCCTCTCCTTAGATTCCTTTCTCTCCTCCTCTTTCCTTCTCTTTCTGCCTTTCTCTACTCCTCTTCTTTTTCACTCCCCAGTGTATAAAATTTCATCAGAACTTCCAATCATTTGTGCGCAATCATCTTAAATTGATAATATTTATTATGTCACCTCTGCTAGAATTTTTTGGTTTGTGGATGTCACCTATATGCCAAGAGATTCACAGTGGACAGACTGAGAGAGAGATAACTAACTACTCTTCAGTACAAATTGACAAAGGAGCTTTACTTGTTCTGAAATTATAATTGGTATCATATTCTCTAAAATAGAAACATCTGAAAATTCTTTTCCCATAACAAACATTACATCGATCCAATTCCCTTTTTGGATTTTTGAACCTTTTAAGTCTTATAAATTAAGTTCTCTCTATTAGGTAAGGTATCCAGTTCTCTTTTATAGCATGAGTAGTGACTTGTGTTTTTCCCTATAACTTTATAATTAATTTCACAATCAAAAATTAACTGCTAAACTTGGTTAGATCTTCAATTTCTTAAAGATAGTATGACTGCTTGGGATCTTGAGAGATAGCTCAGAGCTTAGAAGCATGGGCTGCTTTTCCAGAGGACCTCGGTTCAATTCCCATCATCCACGGGGCAGCTCCAACCTTCTGTAACTCCAGATCCAAGTGACCCTATGCCTTCTTCTGGCCTTCATGGGCACTAGGCCAGCACATAGTGTACATATATACATATAGACAAAATATTAACACACATATAAAATAAAATGTTAATGAAAATTTAAGATACTATGACTATTTATATAACCACCACCAAAATTTAAGCATGATAATAACAGTTATTTAAATGAGGACACACTTTTCCTTTTTAGCTACTCAAAATATCAACAAAGTGTAAAAGCTCTAGGACTGAACTTCCACAGTTATATAAGTATTATTACAAACACAAGTCAGCTAAAGGAATAAGAACACATACCCTTTTTATCAACAACATAGTTTAACAACTGTTTTAAATACAGCTTCCATCCATTAGGTATAAGTAAGATAAATAAGTACACAATGAAGGACAATTTGACAAAGGCTTGGTTGACAAGGATTTTTTTTCTCATGTAGAGAATTTCTAGGGTTGCTTCATTAAATACCTCTAACCCAACATAGCCTATTTTCCACCTCATTAACTAGGTCAATTAACTACTCTATAAGGTGAAGTACCTTTTTCAATGAAGCTTTAATAGTTTTGCTTTTCAGGCTCTTGAAGGTTCCTGAAAAAAATTCCTACGCTTTCATTTTTATGTTCCATTTTCCTCACAAATTTACCATTATTCTGCTACCACTTTGTGCTATAATTGGCCTATGAATGTAGTGCGTTAACTGCAAGAACTCTAAAGAAAAAAATGCTGGGAGTGGCATTTGTGCGACTACAAATCCCCTGAAATTCATTTCAATAAATTCACTGCGTATGAACAAAATTCATTAATTGTGACTGAAAAAAAGGAATGGCAAACCACAGAGGAACAATAGGCTTTTTAGAAACAAAAAGCTTTAGAAATTTATAAGAAAATGTTAAAATAGACACATTAAGGCTTCTTAGCTGATTTTATACTTTTAATTTCAAGATGGTTCTAGATTCAAGCATTTTCAAACTCAGAAGTTCAGAAACAATTACATTTAAAAAGTACAGATGCTCTATTGCATGTTGTTATATGGGATTTTTTTTTTACTTTTCACTACATAAATATTGAAGCTAAATTATGTGACTTGACACACTTACCATAAATATCAAATGCAGCAAAGGGAAGGATCACAAGGAAATACTCTGCCTCGGTAATTGCTACAGTTCAATTCAATGAATGATCCGACAGAAACATTCACTGCTATTTTATTGTAAAGAAATAAAGATATTTAAAATAGGCAGCTTTGACATCTGAATCTGTGTCTACTCCAACAAGTAGAATGCTTCAGATGAACACTTTATTCTAGGCCATGTGTGAGTAATTTCAAAAGGGATACATGAACCTTAGATATTATTTTCAATTTTTGTTGAAAAGCAGAAAAGTGTATCTTCTGTGTGTAGCATGGTTAGAAACTGGTGCTTGTAAATACTGGCTGCCATGACTGGAAAGACATTATTTCAAAAAATATTTTTAAAGTCTTTTTTTCTTGCCCCAGGTTTTCAGTTTAAATTCATCTTTTGACTTTATATAAAGCACACTGTGTATTTCTTTGATATCCATATTAACCATGCAGGGAATTGGTAGAGCTTACTCAATCTCAGTAAAAGAGAACAAATGATGCTATTATTTTAGTAGTTTTGTTTCATGTCAAAGAAGGTAGGGTGCATTGTTTTATAGCAATGTCTGACGGTCAAAAGACCTGGGGTCAAATTCTTGCTTTGCCCCTTATTAGGCAAGTTCTATTTTGTTTGTATTCTATACAGCTGAGTGCTTAGCAGGCACTTTAGAAATGTTGAATGAAGGCTGGACGTTTTTACCTGCAAATACCCTCCTCTAATAGGCAATCACTGGAAAATAGCCCCAATTACAACGTTTTCAAAATTAAATGCTCTATTTCCAAAGAAAAAAGCGTTCGCTAAATAATACAGTTTAATATATAAATGAAGTATTACCTTGAGGATCACTAGTTTCCCCTATGCATAACATGAACAGATGGGCATGCTTCAAATTAAAAAAAGGATAATTACCAATTTAGAGATAAAACCATTTCTGTAGCAATCACTCAGGGTATTTGTTATTTTATATAGCTAATATCAGAGAAAACTATTTACATCAAAAAGGAAAGTTCTCTAATATTACCTATTGAACGTGAATTCCAACTGCATTTTCTCATGGATACAACAGTTGGATCAGGAAACGTATTCTGATGATGGAAACCTCAGGAATGATGCAAAATTACTAATATCTTTAGATCTTCACCAAATAAGGCCAAAAGGGTCAATCAACATCAGATGACATAGCCGGATCTTATTTCCAGGCTCCTTTCAAGTCAACCCTAGTTGTCCCTGTTTCGAAAGACCAGTTTAATTCTGAAGGTGAGGTTGAAATCCACATCCAATGTAAGGCAATATTTACTAGATAGTCTCTGTTAAATGTCACCATTAGAAATACATAGCATTTTGATTGACATATCAAATTTATATATCGTATTTATACTTATGAGGTACAATGGGATGCTTTAATTAGTATATTAAATCAGCTCCTAGGAACTAGTATGACCATTACTTTAAACTTTTATCATTTTTATGAGGAGTACCCTCATATTCTTTCTATTTTGAGATACACAATACAATATTATTAATTGTATTCCTCCTGCTGTACACCATATTAGTAACTCACAAAGACATCTGCTTATTTTGCCACAAATGACTTCTCAGAATATTGCAAGAAGTTTAATTGAATAAAACAAACAAAAAGGGGTTGGTAAGATGGAACCATGGGTAACGTGCCTGTAGTGCAAACTGGAGGACCTGAGGTCAGAATCACAGCTTCCATGTAAAGGCTAGGCACAAAAGTGCATGCTTAGGATCCCAGAACTTTGAGAATGAGTGGGTGGATTCCTGGGGCTTGTTGGGCTAGCCAATCTATCAATCAGGAAGCTGCAGGTTCAAACATAGAACCCATCTCAAAAAAAAAAAAAAAAAAAAAGATGGAGAGAGTTTGAGAAAGGAACATCGACCTCTGGTCTGCATATGTACCTTATTGTGTATGAGTGCACCTACATACACTTAAACATAGACACACACAAGAAGACAAATATTAAAAATAGCTGAAACAGCAATAATAACAGAAATTTCTAAGCACCATTCTAAGTATCATTCATACATAAAGCCATATAATCCTTACAATAGCACATGAAGCAGGCTTTTTACTATACTGTATTAGTGCTGAGTATCTAACATGATTATCATAATGTCTGATAATGTGTGGAACCAGGGAAATGAACAGATTTTTCTACTGTCATTCATCCACCTGCCTGGAAGTTTCAATGCTTAAATTCTTTTGAGGAAGGACATTTAGTTGTGTTATTCTTTGGCTGCTTCCTCCTCTTCCTATCTTGCTCCTCCTTTGCAAGGCTGAGGGCCAAAGCCAGGGTCTTATACATATTGAGCAAGTAGTCTACCATTGAGCTACATTACCAGTTCAGAGAAAGGGCACATAGTGTAAGAATTTCATGACTTCTCAATCTTATTCCACCCACATAATTTGGTGACCAAAACAGAACTGACTCAAGATTAGTTACTTTTCAGTTGATCCTCTAACCCAATTTATCTTGCAACCTATAATCTCTACATTTATCACTTAATCCATACACATAAGACTGTGCAGTCTTAACTTTGGATTTTCACTCTTGCATAGTCCCCATTAAAACTGCTTTCCAACCTGCAGGTTTTAGAAGCGAAAATATCATATCCTCAAGTATTAATAAAGAGAAATGCTGGTAATACATTTAAAACAAAGTATTAAATTTACAAAGGAATGTTCATTTGGCAGATAAATATCATCTACCTGCTTACCTAAAAGTTTCTTTTGTAAAATTAAAAGCATTATTCTAGTTTATTTATATGAGTGTTTTGTCTCTGTGTATGTACATCCACTGCATGTGTGCCTAGTGCCCACAGAGATCAGAAGATAGGGAAGATCCCCTATATCTGGAGTTTTGGATGGTGGTGAGCTCCCATGTAGGTGATGGGAACTGAACCTAGGTCCTATGCAAGCACAGGTGCTCTTAACTGCTGAGCCATTTCTCCCGCTTTATTTAGAAGTTCTTAGAAATTCCCATGTCTTATGGCCTTTGCATTAATGAAGTCAGAGCAGCCAAATGGTTCGTGAGGACCTCACTATGCCCCAACTGTAGTGAGGAGCTATTGACAGTTGAGAGTTTCTGGGGGGAGGACAGAGAGTTTCCTTTTTCTTCGAATATTTAGTCACTGGCTACTGGTTGACCCCACACCCATGTGCTTTCTAGCAGTACTGGTTTGGACTCATTTTATTATAAAATGAAAGAAAAGAAAGAACATTGTAAGGAGTGGGAGGGGATTGTAGACAGAATGCAGCAGGGGTTGGTTATGATCAAAATACACTGCATACAAGTATGAATTCCTCCAAGAATAAAAAATATATTTAAAAATTCTAGTGTCTCAATACTCTTTCAGTATACTTTAACTTAATTCATTTCCCCCTTAAACACTAGCATTCAAAATTCAAAAAGGATTTTAACTTTCCAAGATTACCAATTACTATTTTGTGGTATTATTTATTTGTTAAAATCACCAAAGTTTCAGATTAATGAACCTACATGCACTAGCACAAACCTATTTGTTAAATGGGGTCACTTATATAAAGCGAAATGCTAAACTGAGTATAGTAAAACATAAAATAGATAATAATGATGATAACTTCCTGAATTAGTAAGAAAAGGGAGAGCTCAATGGTACTTGAAATGATAGCTAAGTGATTCTTGAAGTGAACTATGAACTATATTAGCAATACTCAAAGACTTCTTATTATCTTTCAATTGTTCAAATAAGTTAGGCTACATACACATATGAAATATATATCCAGTAAAACATAGTTTGTGATTAAAATATATATGTATATAGACAATACACAGTAGACATAATGACAAAACATAGGAATATTAAATGGTCTAACCTTTTATGTACTGAACCTTGAGACAAGATATTTCAACCCCACGAATAGCTTATAATTAAAACTCTCATCTTAATTTTTTTCATTAAATTAGAGGACTATTATTTATTTGCTTCTGTAATAGTAATTATATAAATGTTCACCACAGTCCCCAGTGGAGTCTGCAGTAATCCTTGGAAAATTTGGAAGATCAATGGCACAGGATCAAGTCAGACATAGGCCAGATACACACACACACACACACACACACACACACACACACACACACCCCACCACAACCACCACCACTACCACCACTATCACTACCATCATTATTCTAAAGTTTTCTAAAATTACTTAGCTATGGAAACACATATTTATAATATTTGAATAATTATGGGTTAGCCAGTAGAATTGATAAAAACACATTCTGTGAAAAAGCACAAAATTAGTTAGAAATATATTAGTAATATCAATGAGATGTTTGCCTAAATAGGCACAGGAGGTAGTATTGGAAAATAAATATTTAAACACTTGAAATTACTGCATTGTAGGGAATAAAAATTTTTATAGTTGGAAATATAGTATTTGGGCATGGTAGTGCACTCCTGTAATCCTGAAACTCAGGGTGCTGAGACAGAAGAATCATATCTGAGATAAGCCTTAACTATACAGGGAGACATTGTCTCAAGGAAAATCAAGGACTTAGTATGTTATTATTACTTTACAAGGAGGAAAACAAAAAATTAAAGGTAACACTCAATTTTCTGTTTAATAATATCTGCACAGAATACATTTGGAAAGATATTGATTATAAATTTAAATATCATTGGAGAACTTTCCATGAATCAGTTGGTAACCAAAAGACACAACACTTGAGCAGACTATATTGCTTTTCAATAAAACACAGAGAAACAACTCTTCAGATGAAATAGAAAAATGATTGGTAATATCAGTGCTTAAGTATTTTAGGAATTCATAATGACTGTTTTTTAAAGCTAGAATTTTAGGATAGGAAGATAAAGAATGGCAGTGGTGCATGTCTGTAATGCCAGCTATATGAGAGGTTGAGAAAGAATGATCACAGGTTTGAGGGTAGTATGGCAAATAAAAATACCCAATGAAACTCCTTCAAAACACCAAACAATCCTCAAACCAAAAACAAATTAAAATAAACTAAGGAGCTTACAAAGAGACAAAAAAACTATTGCAGCATGCATCCAGTAGCAACTAGTACTTTTGGGGGCATAAACATATACATAGAAAATAGACTGGACACAAATATAATTGGATTTTTCCAGTGTCTGACTCTGGTTGTGTATGAGAAGTGACTTATATTTTTTAAAATTATTTTCCTATTTCACTTTTAAATTTTAAGCACAAGCATAAAAGGAGAAAAGGAGAGAGCAAACCTAGGATAAATGTGCATTTCTACAACATGCATTGAAATACCAAATTCAAGACCCCTCTTGGTACTTTTCTATCCCCAATTCATGGGTGTGTGTGTGCTGTGGGGAGGAAACTCAAGTTGAAATATGATTTTAAAGACAAATATAAGTAAGAATCGATAGATCACTCAAGTAGAAAAGAATATATAAGAAATTTTATGTTAAATGCCTATGGAAATGTAGCATATTAATAATATAGCATAAGCTGGAGAGGCTAGAGAAATATTTAAAATATTGATCAATTTTTTTGATTATTAATGGAAACCAAGGATTAGGAAATGTCATTATGGTGTTTGGAGGCCTATTATAAAAATCAGGTATATTCTTCACAAAACATCTTTTGGTGTCACTACAAGGTTTGGACTATGGAAATGGATGGTCATTGGACTGCCCTAGAATGGCATTTTTAACTCCGAAGTTTCTTCATTAAGAAATCTTTATGTTACATTTTAAAGATAATGCCTCCAATAAAAGTCAAAACTATAAATGTCAGTCATAATTGAGAAACTATGTCTAGCTTTGGCAATGGTCAGTAGGGTCATATGTTGTGTGTGTGCTTTCTGAATGGACTCAAGAGTCTGGATTTGAATGCTGTCTCCGTTTGACAAAATAAATGGTCCTTTTTGGTAAAAGGATTTTTAAAGAATTAAGATCTCTAAAATTATTAGAGTAAGATCCCTGTGAATATTTATTTTGCCAGACATTCCTGTTTATAATTATTAAAATAGCAATACCCCAGTGAATTTCCTATATTGCAGAATACCACCTTTCTCATCGTAGAACAAGATGTTAGCATTAAAAGGTTGATTTTCAAAATGTTCCTTATTCTTTAATTTTAGATAATCTACTGAATTTATGCTCTCAAACTATCATTGAGCATCAAATTATGCTTAAAGACCATCAAAAGGCGTGGCCAAAATAGAATATCTTAAACTGTACATTTCAAAAATGTGAGCTTTTACATAGTTGAATTACTTTTAATTGTTGAATCTTTTAAGCAGAAAAGTCACTCACTTTTAGCAAAGTAACAAAGTATTGTAATAAGTTTAAATCTTTTAGCTTATTTAATTCATTAATGTAATTATGACAGAATGAGAATTTGTGATAAAACTGTTTTCGTTTGAGATTAAAATATTGGTGATAGTGTCAAATTCTAATTGTAAATCACAGCAAAACAAAGGAAAGCAAAGAAATCTGATTGAACACACAAACCTGTTGAGTGAAGATTTGAGAGTCTGTGAAAGCTAACACGTCAAAGCAGTAGATCATTATAAATTTACTTTTCCTCGAGATTTCCAGAATAAATTTCATTATGAACTACAATTGCAATTTATAACACAGTTCATAGAAAGGAAATTGAGGTCTCATTTTCTTGGTCAACCTTTTTTTTTACTGGACTAGAGCACAAGGAGTTTTGCCTAGAGCTTAAAACTGGATTTGAGGTCCTAGACGTCAGGGATTATATTAGTGGGCAGAGCAATTTAAAACAAGAAGTGATACTGGTTTTACAGTCAGTGTTTCAATGGCCTAAAAAGTCAGTGCAGTATAAGGTATTTAGTCCCCTACTAAATAAAATCTGGCACTCAGCAATGATGAGCTGCATGGTCACATCGGGCTGGAAAAATTTCAACACAGGCTTGTTTTGAGGTGGACATAAAAGCAGGTGGAAAAAAATTTACTAATGCTATGCTTTGCAGTTCTATCATTCAGGTTTCTACTTACTGTTGAATGAAAAAGTCGTTATTAGGAACTTCTCAAATAAAAATATTCTCATGAAACAAGTTTTTAATTTGCCACCCTTCATGACCATTTTATGCCTTGATGAATGATTAAAGTTAACATAACTTGTGGAGAAAGACATGAGCACAAGTTTTTGAGAACTGATTATCTATTCTTTCCAGAACAAAGAAAAAATTGTAATGCAACAAATTCTGTAAAAATAAATTAATAATTGTTGTGCTCATTTACAAAAATAAACCCTGAAAGCTCCCTGGTATTTCTGTTACTCACTCTATACAGCACAGCTATTACTTTAAGAATCGTATTTCAAGTATATTCATTATGTGGAATGTCAAAGGAGGGGGTGGAGTGCGCCAGGGAACTTTGGTGCAGGGAACTTTGGTTCGCAGAGCCCAGCCCTGAGGTAGCATAAAGGTTGATTTCTTGTTTTCAGGTGTTGAAGTTTTGAATCAATGTTTTAAGTTTCTTGATCCTTTTTTAATCTGTCGGAATACTGAGAAAATAATTACTAATTTCTTAAATTAGCATCAACAAAAGCCTTTGAAAATAATTAATTTGTTCTTCTGTTAAATAGACAAAATTCGGGATAACAAATTTTCAACATTTACCACCAGGAAGGTGCCAGATTCTGAGTATTTCGCAGGGCACCTCATTCAAGCAAGCAAGCAAGCAATAATAGCAACAATAATAAAATAGGTAGAAAACGCAAGGACATTACCAGTTAGTTTACTTTTAAGCTTTGAAAAAGTTTACATTCACGAAAATAACGATACCCTTAAGGCGCGACACAAAAGTTGCAGATATAATACAAAACAAAACAAAACACTAATGATTTCAAAACAGTCTCTCCACCCTAAGCCATAAACACTTATCCCTTAGGTGTCTAAATAAATGATGCCCAGCGCAGGACAATCCTCAAGGAATCTAAATTTCTCCCATCAATAAAGTAAGTGCCTAGTTCACTTACCAGTCAATGTATAACGAAAAAGAAAAGAAAAAAAATCACTGGAGAGAATTAGACAAGATTTTCTGCAAAGCGTTCACACAGAGTAGGAGCTCCAAATTCTGTGACTAATTGCACATACAAAAGTATAGTTGCTGCAAAGTCAAGGAGCATAGCTAAGCAGAGACAAAAATTCTTCAGAAGCGTCACTCTTCATTCAGATACTTCTCGATCTGATTTCCGATAGCAAGAGATTCAGCAACAGTGGCCAATTCAAGATTAAGAAAAAGACCGGACTGGAAAACAATCACAAAGACAAGCAAGGGGAGCTAAGCGAAGAAAGGCAGAGCTGGCGGGACCTATGCTGCCGACCGCTGGACACAAGGCACTGGAGAGGGTTGGAAGGTCCATGCGGCACCCAATGGCTGGCGGGGACCGCGCCTTTTACACAGTCTGAAACCAGACGAAAGCCCAGAGGTAGGAGGAACTTTTGGTGTCCTCTCGCCCTCCCCCCACTCCGGATCCCAAACTCAGAAACTCTTCCCTCCAAAAATATCCCCTCACCTCCTCTAGCCGGCCCCAGCAGCCGTGTAACCCTATCCATCAGCATCCCAGCAACAGGCACTTCCAGCCCCTGGCCCTCTGGCCCCGCCCCGCCCCGCCCCCTTGCCCCTCGCCGCCCCTCCCTCGCCGCCTCGTGCTCCTAGCCCGGTTCCATCCGGTCACCACCGCACCGTCCTGTCCGTGCCCCTTAGGCGCGCACCATGGCTGCTCACGCCCCCTTGGCGGGACGGCCAGCCAGCATCTCCAAAGACGCCAACAGCCGTTGTGGGGGAGAAGAAAGGCACAAAGTTAGGAGCTACAGCAGCAGCTGTTCCCGAGCCCAAAGACTGAGAGGGGAGGAGTGAGAAAGAAAAAGTGACAGGAAAAGAAAAACAAGAGTGGCTGGGGGCCCGCGCCCCCCGCTGTCGACGCAGCAGGGTCACAGGCCCACGGCCCCAGGAGGGTACAAACAGACTAACCAGGCCACCAGGTCAGGGGAAAAGGGAGGGAGGGGGCGGGGGCTGGCCATGGCTCCTTGACCGCCCCTCTCACCCGGTGCTGACAAAGATCCTATTCTTTCCTATTATCCCTGTTGGGTCTTCTCTGTCCTTTAAGCCCCTGAGCTTTTCCGAAAGCCCCGGACCTCATTGCTATAGTGTGCAAGCAATAAGTTATTTCGTGAACAGCTGTACATGGTGGACTGAGCACTCCTAGATTTCGACGTCTGAGGTCTGAGAGAGCCACAGAACAATCTGGGCTTTTGAGCTCTGGGCAGGGCAAAGGGAGCCCAAGTGAGTGCCAGGATGGGTGCAAGGGAGCTTCCTGAAAGCCACCTCCACCCCACCCTATATTACCAGGGAGGCTTACCACGCAGCAAACTTCATCTATTTGCTCTTCTTTTGTCCCTTCGGCTTTCTTTTCTAGGTTTCTTAATCTGAGCCTGAGAACTCACACGTGACTCTGCAGTGGCTCTCATTTTCTTGGCCAAGGTCTGTCTGTTGAGAGAGCTTCCCATTCCCAAATCTACATAGTTTTGAGCCCACTGAGACTCTGCAGGCTGTCCTTGGCCATTCCCAGATCTGTCCCGTACAGCTGCCAGCCTCTGCAGCCTGGCCTCTGAAAAGGGGTTAAAACTCATCGATGGACATCAAAGGACATCGACTCAGTGCCTGTCTCACCCCCACCCCCAAGCCAGGGAATGGAAAGCCATTGCTTCGAGTTCTTTCATATGAGGGCCTTTTACCTCTTTGTATACTACGTGCTATTCACTCATTTGCGCAATCGTGGGACGGCCAACCTTTTCTTCCGTTCTCTTGAGAGATTAGCACTCCCAATTTGCAAACCTATCTCCTTGGCCATTTCATTGTGTGGATTCTGTTTCGTAAGGGTCTCTGGCAGCTGCCGCCCCAAAGTGAAAGGGTCCAGGAGAGGAAATTGCTGAATCATAGGAATGGACACAAGCATTCCCTAACAAAAGGATTTGTGAGGGGAAAGGGCAGGGGCACTTATAAAATACTATAACTCACAAAGAATGGTGTGGCCAGGCTCCCTCTTCTAGGCCAACATCCACCCCCATCCCTGTCATCTCCAATAAGAAGATTTGAAAATTTCCCTAGCCTGGCTAGGGCCAGAGTAAACAAACTGTCCTTAAGAGTTGTAGAGATGCTAATGTCTGACAGAAGATAAGTGCCAGGAGCCCAGATTGGGATATGGTGATTCTCAGAAGGAAGTTCAGTCAATTCAATTTAGTTCAGCTGCTTTATATTTTAGAGCTGTTTGATGCTGGCATCAGACAGAAAGTGGTACATTCCCAACTTCCTAAACTGAGGCAGTCTTGGGGATTGGGAGACTATCTGTGTGGGTAGCGAAAATTGAAGACATCAGCTCTGTGGAATGGCATGAGAACTACCTCTCTCAGATGAAGGTAAGGGTAGAGCAAGAAGAGACAAGGAACAATAAAGAACAAAGTGAGCTCCCCGAGAGTTGGGCCTGACCTCTAAACCAGGAACCGGAAACTATCAGAAAAGTTAGTGGGACCTTGAGATAGATTTTAGTTCCTATAGGAACCAATCCAGAGGCAGAAACAAAAAGTACATGGAAGAGACCGAAGAGTCCAATGATTCGAAGGAAAATGCCTTGACTGGGGTAACTTAGAGGACAGATCCTGTGAATCATTAAATCATCCAAATATCTCACTGAAGGGAGTAACAAAGGCCAGTGGGTGAAGGGGCTTGCTCTCTAGTGGTGTCCTCATTATCAGCCTTGTGCTGTCCTCCACCTATGCATTCACAGTGTGTAGGGCACAGAGGCCCACATTTCCATTTGCAACACTGGAGTGTGCCTGGTTGAGGAGATGTTTTAGGACTGAGGAGGACTGCCACAGTTGAAAGATGAATCCTTTGAAGGGCTAAGGCTAAGATTTCCCTTTCGTGATCCCTTTCGTGGTTTAACTCACTCAATAGGAAAATCAAGCAAGGGATTCTGCTTAGTGGCCCCCTGAGTGGGTCTGAGTGTTGTTTTTTATTAGTATATGTGACTTGACACAGTTTCTTTGTACATGCATTTGAAAGATCATAGAGAGGTAGATAACTTATTCACCACAACGTAGCACGTAAAGGAATATAGTTTAGGTCTGGGCAATCAAGAAACAGAGCATCTCATAAAGTGGTATGTAGAGATCATATACTGAAAATACCCTTGGCAAAGCTTAGAGGCTTAGAGCAAGTTGAGCCTAAGTAACTCAATAGCCAAAAACTCTTAGAGGCCGGCAGTACTCGATCTTAGCAAATAGTAACATCCTACAAATAGATATATGCACATGCCTCTCTTTAATAGGCCTTGGGTTGGACTTCTGGAAGTGTGAGCCTTATTCCAAATAATTTTATAAACAGCAACCTTACTGGCAGGAAATGTGTGGCAAATGACAGTTAAAGAATGCTCCAAAATTACTATCAAACTACAAAATAAAAAACAAGGTAATTTTTAATTGTAAACATACATCCAAAGAACAAATAAGCCTAGTTTAGGATTTCTTTTTGGTTTTCTTCTTTTTAATTTTGTTTTTTTTTTTTTGAGACAGGGTTTCAAAAAACCTGTATAATAATTCTGGCTGTCCAGGAACTCACTTTGGCCATCCTCAGACTCACAGATATCTGCCTGCTGGGATTAAAAGTGTGCAGCACCGCTACCACCTCCAGTTTGTTTAGCTTTCCTAACAACTTTTTGGCTTTTTTTCTGTGTTTGTTGTTGTTATTATTGCTTTTATTTTTGCTTTTGCTTTTTGAGACAAAGTCTTACACTTTAAACAAGTGTGGCCTGGAATTTACTATGCAGTCCAGGCTGGCAATGAACTCTCAATAATCTTCCTACCTCTGCCTCTAGAGTGCTAGAATTACAGGTGTGAGCCTATGCTAGGCTTTTAATGGCTTGTTTAGAATTTTCACTGATGCAGTGTGGCTACTACAAAAAGGGACAAAACCATTGTAAAGATGTGTCAGGTTGAATCTGGAGGAGACTTCAATGGGACAATACAAATTTAATACAAATTGTTTTTTTTTCTTTATTTATTTATTAAAGATTTCTATCTCTTCCCCACC